>NC_134356.1:571684682-571779682 GCF_048569485.1 Anomaloglossus baeobatrachus
ACGGCTGCGGTGTTTTTCCCCTGACCCCAGGTTGGTAGTGTAAGTCCTTTCCTGCACCTTCGTGTACGCTCTTCCTACACTTCGGTTTCCAGATGGCTCCCCGGTTCGGTACCGGTGGGCCACCGCCCAGCCCCGGCTACCTATGGTTCCACCAAGACTGTCTTCCCGGCTCCCGCAGACGGCCACTACCGTCTGCCTCATTGGCTACACGAGGGACCTAGGCTCCAACCTAGGCCCCAGTCTGCGTCTGCTTCTCTGCAGACCTCCTCTCTCTTCCTCTCCTGGACTTGTCTGAGCTGGTTTTTGCCTCAGGCCAGCTAGACTCCTCGATGGGCGTGCCTATCTGCCTGACTCCGCCCACCTTGTGTGTCTGTCTGAACCCGAGGGAGGAAATCAGGTCTCACTGGAGATGACTGCTGTGACCTGCTGGGGGTGGGGGTGTGTGTGTGTTGTTACCTGTGGCCCCTGGCTTGTCCAGGGCGCCACATATACGTTTCTGCAGACGGACACCTGAACGTAGTCCACTACTTTCGGGTGTCTGTCTTCAAAAACGTATATATGCAAAAGAAAGGCACAAAACAAAGCACATGCTAACGCAGTGCGCTCCATAACAGTGAATGGCCCTGTCGGGCGCATGCGTCTGGAACACGCTTTGCAGAGTGGAGGAGGGGCGGTTCGGTCGGATCCTCCGACGGGACCTGTGGACGTAGAGAAAAACGCAATGTGAAAGGAGCCTTACCCAATAGATGATAAAAAAAATAAAAAAAAAAAAATGTAACATCGTATAAGCCCAAAAGTCAGACTTTCAAAAATTTTGAAATTTATAAAAAAAAAATGAAGATAAAAATTCAAATAACTTAGAATTTTTAATTCACTAAAGTAGAATTTAAAAAAACTAAAACAAATAATCTGAAGGCAGCAGGTTAAAAAAAAAAAATTAGGTTTAGGTCACTTGACATGGAATAACCCTGGACTGTTTCAGCAAGATGGTTCATTTGGTTCCTCTTAAAAGATTGCCTACAGCTAAGAGTCTAAATACATTATTCATCTTGCACATTGTGAAATTACATGGAGTTCCTAAGAACATTATTTTTGTTAGAGGGTGTCATGCGGTGTTCAGGTCCAGACTCATTAGGTGTCACGGTGCCACCAGGCTCTGTTCACACAGACTCAGGATATTGTACAGTGAAGTCCATACTGTAAAGCTCATGTCTGGGGAACTGTTTTTCTGTTGTTACCCGCAGTATTCCTGAATTTTTCTCTTGGTTCAGGGATGTATTCTCTGAAAAGGGTTGTCAGGAGCTGCCACCACAGACCATATGACTGCACAATAACGTTAAAACCAGGAGTCAGGTTGCCCAAATCCAGACTATACCATCTGTTCGGATCGGAGAGACTTGCTTAACATTACTGAGACTCTGGCCAGTGGGCATATTAGGCCTTTGTTCTCTCCTGTCGCGGCTGAGGTTTTTTTGTGAAGAAAAAAAGATGATGGATTACAAAAGTGTTTGGATTTCCGAGAGCTGAACCAGATTACGGTTCGTTATCCATTTCCCATGCCTTTTATTCTGGACCTGTTTAACCAGATTTCCGCTGCTAAGTGGTTTGCAAAGCTCAATCTCAGGGGGGCTTATAACCTCATCAAGGTCTGGATGGGGATGAGTGGAAGACAGCGTTTAATACATCGGAGGGTCACTATGAGAATCTGGTAATGCCTTTGAGCTAACCAACGTACCTGGGTAGATTTGTTGTTATTACAGTACCTGAATGACATCCTTATTTACTCACAAGATCTAGAGACTCACGAGGAACACATTAAACAAGTTTTACTGGTAGTTAGGGCAAACAAGCTTTACGCTAAACTTGAAAAGTGTGTTTTTGTGGTTCAGGAATGACTTTTTTTGGGGTACACTATTCCTGCATCTGGGTTCAGGATGGATCCCTCCAAGGTACAGGCTGTAGTGAATTGGGACCGTCCACAAAACCTTAAAGACCCTACAGCGATTCTTAGAGTTTGCTAATTTCTACAGAACATTTATTAAAAATTTCTCTGCCATTGCCAGACCTATGACCGACATGTCGAAGAAAGAGACAGACTTCTCCGACTGGTCTGAGAGTCCTTTACGGGCTTTTCAGTGTCTTAAAAAGTGTTTTGCTTCTGCACCTATACAGCCTGATGTGTCTCTTTCATTTACAGAAGAGGTTGACGCATCTGAGGTGGGGGTAGGGGCTGTGTTGTCGCAAGGTTCGGCATTGGCTAAACTTCGTTCTGGTGCCATCTTTTCTAGGAAGTTGTCACCTGCCAAATGAAATTATGACAGGTGACAACAGGGAACTGCTCGCCATTAAGTTGGCATTTGAGGAATGCCGACACTTCCTGGAGGGGGCCACTCATCCAGGTACTGTGATCACCAATCACAAGAATCTCCTGCATCTCGAGACCGCTAAGCGTTTTTCCCAAAGGTAAGCTTGGTGATCTTTGTTTAACAAGTTCAACTTTGTCACCTATCGTCCTGGTTCTAAGAACACCAAGTCGGATGCCTTGTCCAGGTGTTTTCCTGGGGGAGAACCTCAGGAGGAACTGGTGCCCATCCTGTGGAAATGGGTAGTTGTATCAGCACTCAGTACTGAGGTGGAGTCTGAGTTTGCTGAGGCACCATCTGGTGTTCCAGCGAACAAGTTATTTGTGCCTCTGAACCTTCAGCATAAGGTTTTGGGTGAGCACCATGATTCTGTCCTAGCTGATCACCTTGGGGTGAAGGGTAGATTAGACCTCCTACTGCGTCATGTTTGGTGGCCCAGAATCCATAGGGATGTGGCCTGCTATGTATCTGCATGTACCATCTGTGTGCAGTCCAAACCTTCGCACCCCCATCTATCTGGGTGCCTGCTACCATTAGGAGTGCCTAGCAAACCCTGGACAGATATATCAATGGATTTCATTATGGATCTGCCCCCCCTCTGCTGGCAACACGGTTATTTTGGTGGTGGTTTACAGGCTCTCTAAAATAAAAAAATAAACAAGGGAGCGCATCTAAAGGGTCTGGGAGATAGTGGTGAGGAGGAGAAAAAGAATCTGCTCACCTGATGTGGTTGTGCAGCCCTCGCATAACCACAGTATAAGGTGGGAGTGTGGTGTCAGTAATCTTCTAACCTGTTAGCCCACGATGTCCATCCAGGGAAGCAAATTCCTGAAAAGCTGGTCACGT
This sequence comes from Anomaloglossus baeobatrachus, assembly GCF_048569485.1. Taxonomy (NCBI): domain Eukaryota; kingdom Metazoa; phylum Chordata; class Amphibia; order Anura; family Aromobatidae; genus Anomaloglossus; species Anomaloglossus baeobatrachus. The sequence goes on from NC_134356.1 coordinate 571,687,892, forward strand.
GACATATCACTGGGCGTCTCTGGTAATTTGACCCCCGAACCAAGCAGCTCATGCCGTGAACCCACAGAGGGGAAGATCAGCAGTAAAGAATGGAAGCACGGTCTGATAGAGCGCTAAGGAGGCCACAGTATTAGATTAATGTTTGTAGAATTTACTGTTTTCTATCAGCCACCAGTGGCTGATAGAAAACAATAAATTCTACAAAAATTAATCTAATACTGTGGCTTCCTTAGCGCTCTATCAGACTGTGCTTCCATTCTTTACTGAGGTTCTCTAAAATGACCCACTTTGTTGCCCTGCCATCTCTGCATAATGCTAAAACGTTAACCCAGGATTTAATTTGTGAGGTAGTTAGACTCCATGGAGTCCCGTCTGACTTTGTATCTGATAGGGGTACTCAGTTCATTGTAAAATTTTGGAAAGCATTCTGCATAAGAATCAAATCGTAGAACAATATTTGCGCTGCTTTGTATTTGATAATCAGGAGGAGTGTTCGGTGTTCCTTCCCCTGGTGGAATTTGCCATTAACAACCAACATCATAAGTCATCTGGAGTATCGCCCTTCTTCTGTGTCTATGATTAATATCATCAGTTTGTACATTGCGTAAGAGTTACTCTTCTGGGGTACTGGAGGAGGACCTGGCAGATTCTGTTTTATCATCCACATGATGTAAGGCTCAACAGCATTTATGTAGCATGAGAACTAGATACGTGTTTGTCTGACTATGGACGAGTGTTTGGCCCGAACCTGTGTGTGGGTGATTTGTGGACAACCACACCCAAACACATTAAACTGAGGGTACCTTCTCTTAAGTTAGGCCCTCATTTTATTGGTCCCTTCAAAATCTCGCCTATCATTAATCACCTGGCCTATCGGTTGGCATTACCAGTGGTATACAAGACCCACAATGTATTCCACATATGTCATTTAAAGAGATTTGTGGGTCCAGGAACTCTGCTTCCTGTCCCTCCTCCACCCGTTTTGGTTGACGGCGCACTGGAGTTTGCGGTGTCTAAAATTGATTCTCGGGTTGTGCACTATTCCCTTTAGTATCTAGTGCACTGGTGGGGTTATGGCTCTGAGGAGAGAATTTGAGTGCAGCATCAGGCACCCATGTGGATTGCCTGGTCAGATCCTTCCATTGCAGACATCCGGAGAGATCCAGGTCTGTGGAGCTTGAGGGTCCTGATGCTTCTTGTAGAGGGAGGTGTACTGCTATGCGGTGTTCTGGTCCAGACTCATTAGGTGTCACAGCGGCATCATGCTCTGTTCACAGTGCAGAGCCTGACAGGCAACCTGATGTCTCCTATTTGTTCAGCTAGAGCTGGGCGTCAGCTGTTTAATGTGCTCTGTTGCTCAGTTCTGCAGGAGTTATTTCCTGCTGACTTTGAGAACTCTGCTAGGAGCTCAGGTTGCCAATTACCAACCAAAGTCATCTACTTCCTATGTAAGATCCTGGCTCTCTCTACTCATCGCTGATTATAGCTTCAACTTTTTCTTCAAGTGATACTGGTCTTGTTGGTCAAACTATTGATAGTGATCGTGGTTGCGATATTGAGGAGTGTGAAAATTTCTTTGTTGTGCGTTACTTCATTCCCTTTTTCTTTGCTCCTCTGTACTGTACACATAGTCTCTCCTGTGTGTTTTGAGTGCACCGTTCTCCCTTGTCTGTGTCATTTTGTGGAGTTTCATTATAGAGTTTTCTGACCCACCCCAAGGGTGAGGGAGAATGGAAATAAGATCAAGGCTCGGACAGGAGTCAGGGTTACGCTGGGGGCTCGTATCTGGCTACTATCAAGCCTACCTCCGAGATAAGGGACAGCTCAGGGTTTCAAGTCTGACAGCCTGCCTAGGAACCCCTGAACTGTCATTACATACTCTGTGATAGAGGGGCTTAGGTTTTAGCTGTCTTGTAGGGTAGTTTTTGCTCCAGCTTGAGCATTAAAATTTCATTCTCCTTAGGTTATCATCCTGAGAATAATGGACTTACAGAAAGGATGAACCAAAAGTTAGATTAGTATTTAAGATGTTTTGTTTTATCTAATCAGGAGGACTGGGTGGATTTTCGGCCTTTGGCTGAGTTTGCTCTTAATATAGCTGCGTAGGGCGAGTTTACACCTCTACAGCTACCGATGTCTTGCCTTTTTTCTGCTGTGGGGGTTTTCATCTTGTTTTTGTAAAGTTTTCTGGTTTGTTGTACTCTGTACCAGTGCAAGACATTTTCTTCACGTGTGATTAAGGTATGGAGAGCCGTGTCACTCGCACCCATACAAGTTTATGGGTGCGAGAGAAACATCATACGGCACTCGGATGTCATCCAAGTGCAGTACGATATACGCACAGATTGACAATGGAGGAGATGGGGGGGATTAATCCCGTCCTCTCCTCCGAAGCTATGATCCAATTTCAGGAACGGACCACAGTTGCATCACACTCGGGTCCCGCTCACACAGAGCCTGAGCTGAGGGTCATTAGCATGTTACATCCGATGCTCTCACATCAGAAGCAATACGCAAGTGTGACTCTGCCCTTAGGGTCGTTTCAGTCTGAGTAGGGGCCTTAAGTGAAGGCGCAGCTGCAACCTCTCGTCTGTATAGGAACTGGGCGGGTCAGATGTAATAGTTTTAAGTAAGACCTTATTTTACATTAGAAGGTAGAAGGAAAATTAGCACAACCGTCCAATTATAAAATATCTTCCTTTATTCTTGCATATTAATTTTTTTTTAAAATATGTTGATAAAACAAACAGAAATGGATCCATGCCTGCAGTCAAAAGTCTGACGCGTTTTGGGCAGTTGCCCTTAGTCATTTCCTTCTATTTTCTGCTGCACACCATCAGTGCTGGAATACTTGCACCCACCCAAATGAATTCTATAGCGAGCAATCCTATGGACTGGTGAGCTCTCGCTCTCTGTCTCTCTCTTTAGATTACTTATTTTACATTATTTACCCTGTGAGAACATCATTGCACATAACATTTTTTTTCCTGTTACCCTTGTGAAAATGCAAAATTTTGGGATGAAGTAACATTTTTGTGGGAAAAAGTAAAATGTTCATTTTTTTTCTTGCTTCCACAGTGCTTTAGTTCTTGTGAAGCATTTGAAGGGTTAATAAACTTCTTGGATGTGGTTCGCAATAGTGTGTGGGGTGTAATTTTTAGAATGGTATCACTTTTGTTTATTTTCTGTCATATAGGCCTCTCAAAGTCACTTCCAATGTGATGTGGTACCTAAAAATAGTTTTGTAAATGTTGTTGGAAAAATGAGAAATTGCTGATAAACATTTAATCATTCTAACTTCCTAACAAAAAAAAAAAAAATATGTTTCAAAAATGGCGCTGATATAAAGTAGACATGTGGCAAATATTTTGTAACTATTTTGTGTAATATAACTCTCGTAAAAGGATGTAAAAATTTTAAAATTGTGAATTTTTTGCCAAATTTTCGATATTTTAAAAGATGAAAACAAATAATATCTATCAAAATTTACCACTAACAATAAGTTCTGTACAACAGGTCATGAAAAAAATAATCTGAGAACCATTGGGATATGTTGAAGTGTTCCAGAGTTATTACCACATAAAGTCACACTAGTCAGATTTGAAAAATGAGGCTCATTCATTAACGTACAAAGTGACTCAGTCCTTAAAGGGGTGGTTCACCCATTTTTTTTTTATTTTCTCTATGACTAACTTACTATTTCACATCTTATTAATTGGCTTCTATTTCCAGTTCTGGCACTGAGCGGGTACTATATTGCTCGCTCAGTGCTGGTCACATGACCCCTGGGGCTGTAGCCGTTGGTATCCGCTGCTGTCATGTCAAGTTCCGGGCTCTCAGACTTGACGTTACAGCAGGGGTTGCCAGCGACACTCACACTGATTGACTGGGCTGTGACTACCACACACCACAGCCCAGCATCGAGGGGAGGATCCGTAGGATAGTACAGTGTGGGAGGTGAAAAGCGCTTAGCATCTGGCAGATTTGTGAGGTACGGGGCGCCAGGGTGGAGTACAGGGAGGGTTTCTTCAACTGAAACCCCCCGTCGCGCAAGTATCTGATCGCACTATCGAGCACAGCCGCCCGCTCTGCTCAGCTGTCAGGAGAGCGTGCTGTGCCGGGCAGTGTGATCCTGTACTCCCACGAGCACTACAGGTGACCGAACGCAACAAGAGACTGAAAAGTTGGTGACATGCAGCACAGCATGTGTCAGAGCAGAGCATGTCACCAACTTGCTCTACTCTATCACCTGTCATGCTGCATGTCACCAAGTTACTGCACACTGTAAAAAAACGAAAATAAAAAAACAAACACACACACACACAACAGGGCTTCCCTGGATTTTCCATTGCCAGTGAAGATAAGACCAAGCAGTGGGGGTTAGCAGCCAGTAGCTGCTTGGGTTACCCTTAGCAATAGAAAATGCAGTGGGAGCCCACACATTTTTACCCCTAGGGTTAGGTGTTTGGGGTTTTTGTTTGGTTTTTTTTTTAATTCATTAAAAAATAAACTGAAACAAAAAAACACAAATCGACATGGGCTTCGCCTATCGAGCACCCGAGCATTTTACTGCTCACTCATCCCTACTCCTGACCATACAGTCAGCAGAACAAGTAATCAGATCAGCTGACTCTGGTGCCGGCCGATTACTTGTTTTGTGTCCTCCTGCAGCTGAGTTTGGCCAGCACTGGAGTCAGCTGATCTGAACTCAGTTGAACTCCTAACCTCACAGCCCGCACACTCTGCGATGGATGCAGGTGACAGACCAAGTAATCGGCAGACACTGGAGTCGGCTGATCTGAACTCAAGCTTAACTCCTGACCACACAGCCCGCACACGGCCACATCTGATCGTCAGCAGGCAGTGACTGCTGTTAACCTGCATCCATCGCAGTGTGTACGGGCTGTGAGATCAGGAGTTCAGCTGACTCTCGATCAGCTGACTCCAGTGCTGGCCGATAAATTCTGTGTCCTGCTGCATCCATCGCAGCAGCCATAAAAAGTAGAAGTAGAGGGAACCGGCAAAATAACAATTGTGGTTGCATGTGTTGCACATTCAATCCAGAGGATTCGGTCTTATGCGGTTTGTGGTTTTTTTGCCTACAGGCAAAAAACCCCCTGATGTGAGTAAGATGCATGCCACACGGATGATACGGACGACACACAGAAACTAGGCAAGAGGGAAAAAGCAATCTCATGACCCCCATCATTTTCTTTTCCTCAATTATTTTTTTTTTTTCACATGTTGCACCGGCTACTCATAACTTCTGTACACACACACACTAAGAACTATATAAGAATAGAGATGAGCAATGTTCGAAATGAACCGTTTGCCAAAAACAACTCAAATTTGAAATTGGCAATGTTCGAGTCTTTCAACAAACTCAAATGATTTGCTTAACGTTCGAGAGTTCGAGGTTATGTTCGATAACGGTTTGATCACCAAAAGCGTAACGGTAGCTTTTTACAGCTACGTGTGCAGGGAGATAGCGCTGGTAAGCTGGTAACCAGGGTACATATCGGGTATCCAAGCAAACGCTTTGCTTAGTAACCCGATGTGTACCCTGGTTACCAAGCACAGCGTCGTTACACGCGTCGCTGGTCGCTAAGGGAGCTGCCTGATTGACAGCTCACCAGCGACCATGTAGCGACGCACCAATGATCCCTGCCAGGTTGGATCGCTGGTCTGATCGTTGGTGCGTCGCTATGTGTGGCGGAACCCTAAGCGTTTCTATGACTATAAACACTGCTATAAACGCAAGGGGTGGGTAGTACAGTGACATGTACAGGAAGAGGAATCCTTCTGTTGGTAAACACAGAAGCGTGAATCCTCCCAGTACCGCCAACGCTGCTTCCACCTCCCGTCCGCCACCATGCCCGCTCCCGTGCGGCGCCACGTCCGGGAGATGGAAGCAGCTGCAAAATCAAAAGTGAACAGTAGAAAAAAAAAAAAAAAAAAAAAAAAAAAAAGGAAGAAGAAGGTCATACTCACCTGTCTGCAGACTCCCGACACGTCCGATGGCTGCAGGACCTGGCGATGATCAGCTGATGCGGTTACCTGACGGCATCAGCTGACAGTATAAGTCTCCCGTGGAGGCCGGCTTTTTACCGCCTGGCCGGCTAAACTATCAACTGATGCCGTCAGGAGACTTCATCAGATGATTACTGCCGGGTCCTGCAGCGATCGGACGGGAGTCTGCACAGACGTGTGTAGTTTTTTTTGCACTGATACATCAACTGATTGTATAAAAGCCGTTTATACAATCAGCTGATGTGTCATGTGATTCACATCCTTGAACCTGACACCATCTGATCGGGGGAGGGGTTCTTTATTTCAATAAAGATGGAGTCACTAATTGTGTTGTGTTTAATTTCTAATAAAAATATTTTTCTGTGTGTTGTTTTTTTTTAACTTTATTAGAAATTCATGGTGGCCATGTCTAATATTGGCGTGACACCATAAATTTTGGGCTTAGGGCCAGTTGATAATATACAGCTAGCCCTAACCCCATTATTACCCAGCGAGCCACCTGTCACCTGGGCAGCTGGAAGAGTTGGATACAGTGCAAGAAGATGGCGCTTCTATGAAAGCGCCATTTTCTCTTTCGGCTGCGGACTGCAATTCTCAGCGGAGATGCCCAGAAAGCTTGAGCACCCTGCGCTGTGGATTCCAATCCCCAGCTGCCTAATTATACCTGGCTGGAAGGAAATGACATCAGACCTTTTTTTTCAACAATCTTTAAAAACGCATAAAAACGCAGTGAGCAAAAACGCATCCAAAAACAAAAAAAAACCCGCATTTTTTAAGATGCTGCGTTTTGTACGTTTTTTTGTGGGAAAAAAAAAAAAGGAACAAAAATGCAGCGTCAAAAAAAACGCAGTGTGTGAACTTACCCTAAGCGTTTCTATGACTAAACGCAGCTATAAATGCAAGGGGTGGGTAGTACAAATCACGTGTACAGGAAAAGGATTCCTTGTGCTGGTAAACACAGAAGGGTGGATCCTCCCGGTAGAGCCACCCCTGCTTCCACCTCCCGTCTGGTGCCATGTCCAGATAGGGGATGGAAGCAGCTGCAAAATCAAAAGTGAACAGTAGAAAAAAAAAATATCATATTTATCTGTCTGCAGACTGCCGGGACAAATCCAATGGCTGCAGGACCTGGCGGTGATCAGCTGATGTGGTCACCTGATGGCATCAGCTGATCGTATACAGTCATATGAAAAAGTTTGGGCACCCCTATTAATGTTAACCTTTTTTCTTCATAACAATTTGGGTTTTTGCAACAGCTATTTCAGTTTCATATATCTAATAACTGATGGACTTAGTAATATTTCTGGATAATTATAATATAATAATATTTGGACTGAAATGAGGTTTATTGTACTAACAGAAAATGTGCAATCCGCATTTAAGCAAAATTTGACAGGTGCAAAAGTATGGGCACCTCAACATAAAAGTGACATTAATATTTTGCAGATCCTCCTTTAGCAAAAATAACAGCCTCTAATCGCTTCCTGTAGCTTTTAATGAGTTCCTGGATCCTGGATGAAGGTATATTTGACCATTCCGGTTTACAAAACAATTCCAGTTCAGTTAAGTTTGATGGTCGCCGAGCATGGACAGCACACTTCAAATCATCCCACAAATGTTCAATGATATTCAGGTCTGGGGACTGGGATGGCCATTCCAGAACATTGTAATTGTTCCTCTGCATGAATGCCTGAGTAGATTTGGAGCGGTATTTTGGATCATTGTCTTGCTGAAATATCCATCCCCTGCGTAACTTCAACTTCGTCACTGATTCTTGCACATTATTGTCAAGAATCTGCTGATACTGAGTTGAATCCATGCGACCCTCAACTTTAACAAGATTCCCACTGCCGGCATTGGCCACACAGCCCCAAAGCATGATGGAACCTCCACCAAATTTTACTGTGGGTAGCAAGTGCTTTTCTTGGAATGCGTTTTTTTTTTTGCCTCCATGCATAACGCCTTTATGTATGACCAAACAACTCAATCTCTGTTTCATCAGTCCACAGGACCTTCTTCCAAAATGTAACTGCCTTGTCCAAATGTGCTTTTGCATACCTCAGGCGACTGTTTGTGGTGTGCTTGCAGAAACGGCTTCTTTCTCATCACTCTCCCATACAGCTTCTCCTTGTGCAAAGTGCACTGTATTGTTGACCGATGCACAGTGACACAATCTGCAGCAAGATGATGTTGCAGGTCTTTGGAGGTGGTCTGTGGATTGTCCTTGACTGTTTTCACCATTCTTCTTCTCTGCCTTTCTGATATTTTTCTTGGCCTGCCACTTCTGGGCTTAACAAGAACTGTACCTGTGTTCTTCCATTTCCTTACTATGTTCCTCACAGTGGAAACTGACAGTTTAAATCTCTGAGACAACTTTTTTTACCCTTCCCCTGAACAATTATGCTGAATAATCTTTGTTTTCAGATCATTTAAGTTGTTTTGAGGAGCCCATGATGCCACTCTGCATAGGAGATTCAAATAGGAGAACAACTTGCAAGTGGCCACCTTAAATACCTTTTCTCATGATTGGATACACCTGCCTATGAAGTTCAAAGCTCAAATGAGGTTACAAAACCAATTTAGTGCTTTAGTAAGTCAGTAAAAAGTAGTTAGGAGTGTTCAAATCAAGAAATTGATAAGGGTGCCCATACTTTTGCACCGGTCAAATTTTGTTTAAATGCGGATTGCACATTTTCTGTTAGTACAATAAACCTCATTTCAATCCAGAAATATTACTCCAGTAATAGTCCATCAGTTATTAGATTTATGAAACTGAAATAGCTGTTGCAAAAACCCAAATTGTTATAAAGAAAAAAGGTTAACATTAATAGGGGTGCCCAAACTTTTTCATATGACTAAGTTCAGCGGTGAGGCCGGCTTTTTACCGCCCGGCTTAAACTATCAGCTGATGCTGTCAGGTGACCGCATCAGCTGATTACCGCCGGGTCCTGCAGCGATCAGATGGGAGTCTGCACAGAAGTGTGTAGTTTGTTTTTTTTTTCTACTGATGCATCAGCTGATTTTATAAACGGCTTTTATACAATCAGCTGATGTGTCATGTGATTCAGGTCCTTGAACACCTGACACATCATCTGATCGCTTAGCCTTTCAGCAAACTGATCAGATGATATTGGATTCGGATTGGACATCGCAGGACCCTCGACCCAGGACTACAGGGGAGTGGGAGGGTTCTTTAGTTCAATAAAGATGGAGTCACTAACTGTGTTGTGTTTTATTTCTAATAAAAATATTTTTCTGTGTGTTGTTTTTTTTAACTTTACTAGAAATTCATGGTGGCCATGTCTAATATTGGCGTGACACCATAAATTTCGGTCTTAGGGCCAGTTGATAATATACAGCTAGCCCTAACCCCATTATTACCCAGCGAGCCACCCGTCACCTGGGCAGCTGGAAGAGTTGGATACAGTGCAAGAAGATGGCGCTTCTATGAAAGCGCCATTTTCTGGGGCGGCTGTGGACTGCAATTCGCAGCGGGGGTACCCAGAAAGCTTGAGCACCCTGCGCTGCGGATTCCAATCCCCAGCTGCCTAGTTGTACCTGGTTGGACACAAATATGGGGCGAAGCCTATGTCGTTTTTTTTTTTTGTTTTGTTTTTTTTAATTATTTCATGAAATTTATGAAAATTAAAAAAAGGGCTTTCCTATATTTTAGTTCCCAGCCGGGTACAAATAGGCAGCTGGGGGTTGGGGGCAGCTGTACCTGCCTGCTGTACCTGGCTAGCATACAAAAATATGGCGAAGCCCACGTCATTTTTTTGGTGGGCAAAAACTCCTGCATACAGTCCTGGATAGAGTATGCTGAGCCTTGTAGTTCTGCACCTGCTGTCTACTCTCCTGCATACACTAGTGAACAGAGCATGCTGAGCCTTGTAGTTCTGCTCCCCGTCTCTCCTTCCAGCATACAGTCCTGGATGCAGCATGCTGAGCCTTGTAGTTCTGCAGCTGTCTGCTCTCCTGCATACACTAGTGGAGAATGAAGAACGTATTGAAGAATGAAATTACATCAGACCTTTTTTTTCCCAGCAATCTTTAAAAACGCAGTGAGCAAAAATGCAGCAAAACGCAGCCAAAAACGCAAAAAAATGCATTTTTAAGATGCTGTATTTGTGAGTTTTTGTGGGAATAAACGCACGAAAACGCGTAAAAAAACCGCAATGCGTGAACTTACCCTAATCGTTTCTATGACTATAAACGCAGCTATAAAACGCAAGGGGTGGGTAGTACAGTGACATGTACAAGAAGAGGAATCCTTCTGTTGGTAAACACAGAAGCGTGAATCCTCCCAGTACCACCAACGCTGCTTCCACCTCCCGTCCGTCACCATGCCCGCTCCCGTGCGGCGCCGTGTCCGCAGACTCCTGACATGTCCGCTCCAAGCTCCTCTTCCCGGTACCGCCACCTGGGCAGCTGGAAGAGTTGGATACAGTGCAAGAAGATGGCGCTTCTATGAAAGCGCCATTTTCTGGTTCGGCTGCGGACTGCAATTCTCAGCGGAGATGCCCAGAAAGCTTGAGCACCCTGCGCTGTGGATTCCAATCCCCAGCTGCCTAATTATACCTGGCTGGAAGGAAATGACATCAGACCTTTTTTTTCAACAATCTTTAAAAACGCATAAAAACGCAGTGAGCAAAAACGCATCCAAAAACTAAAAAAAAAAACCGCATTTTTTAAGATGCTGCGTTTTGTACGTTTTTTTGTGGGGAAAAAAAAAAGGCACAAAAATGCAGCGTCAAAAAAAACGCAGTGTGTGAACTTACCCTAAGCGTTTCTATGACTAAACGCAGCTATAAATGCAAGGGGTGGGTAGTACAAATCACGTGTACAGGAAGAGGATTCCTTGTGTTGATAAACACAGAAGAGTGCATCCTCCCGGTACCACCACCCCTGCTTCCACCTCCCATCTGGCACCATGTCCAGACAGGAGGTGGAAGCAGCTGCGTAATCAAAAGGTAAACAGTAGAAAAAAAAATATTCACCTGTCTGCACTCCCAGGACATGTCCGATGGCTGCAGGACCTGGCGGTGATCAGCTGATGTGGTCACCTAACAGCATCAGCTGATCGTATAAGTCCAACGGTGAGTCCGGCTTCTTACCGCCCGGCCGGCTTAAACTATCAGCTGATGCTGTCAGGTGACCGCATCAGCTGACATCGCAGGACCCTCGACCCAGGACTACAGGGGAGTGGGGGGGTTCTTTAGTTCAATAAAGATGGAGTCACTAATTGTGTTGGGTTTTATTTCTAATAAAAATATTTTTGTGTGTTTTTTTTATCTTTACTAGAAATTCATGGTGGCCATGTCTATTTTGGCGTCACACCATGAATTTCGGCCTTAGTGTATTATAGTGTAGTATAGTGTAATATTTGTGTATGCTAGCCAGATACAGGAGGCAGGTACGGCTGCCCCCAACCCCTAGCTGCCTATTTGCACCCGGCTGGGAACTAAAAATATAGGGAACCCATTTATTTTAATTATTTCATGAATTTCATGAAATAAACAAACAAACAAAAAAAAACAAAAAAACAAACAGACATGGGCTGCACCCCATTTTTGTGTCCAGCCAGGTACAACTAGGCAGCTGGGGATTGGAATCCGCAGTACAGGTTGGCCCGAGCTTTCTGGGCCCCTCCGCTGCCAACTGCAGTCCGCAGCCACCCCAGAAAATGGCGCTTTCATAGAAGCGCCATCTTCTGGCGCTGTATCTAACTCTTCCAGCAGCCCTGATGCTGGGTGGCTCGCTGGGTAATAAGTGGGTAATGCTAGCTTTGTTTTACTAGCTAGTATTAAGCCAGAGATTCTTAATGTCAGGCAAGTTTGACCTGACCATTAAGAATCTCCAATAAAGGGTAAATAAATAAATAGACACCACACAGAGAAAAAATACTTTAATAGAAATAAATACACAGACACACTTAGAGACTCCATGTTTATTAGTCCCTCTCACCCCTCCACGATCCTGGTCTTCTGTCTCCTTCAACCCATGCAGCTCTGCTACATCAGACAGCACAGGGGAGGAAGACGCTCCTCCTCCCCCATGCAGCCTAATCACTCAATGAGTGAGCAGAGGCTGCGGTTTGGTAAGCTGTGACGTCACCGCTGCCACCTTTGCAATAGTAACCTGATAGACTGGTTACTATAGCAACAGTAATCTCCGATCACCTGATTCCCGGCGCCGCTATACACCGGCTGTGGCATCCAGTCCCTGCATGTGGGCTGACTCTATAAAGAGCGCCGACATGCAGGAACGGGGAGCCAAGCATGTGCCCGAGTATCTCGCCGGTACTCGCCGAGTATACGGAGTACAGAGATGCTCGGGTGAGCACCGCATACTGGCGACGTGCACTGACAGGACCTAGCATGACGCTATAGCCATGTGACCAGTCTGTAGCCAATGAGATAATACAAACGACTGGTCACATGCTATGACATCACGGAAAGGTCCTATCATCAGTGCTGGTTACTGGGAAGACACAGCGATGATCGGACGGAGAAGCGGCAGGAGACAGTCTGCAGGACGCGTTGCTGGACCTGTAAATCTAACGGCAATGTTTATTAACCCCTTAAGGACGAAGCCAGTTTTGTACTTTATGCCCAGGCCTTTTTTGCAATTCTGACCAGTGTCCCTTTATGAGGTTATAACTCTGGAACGCTTCAACGGATCCCGGTGATTCTGACATTGTTTTCTCGGGACATATTGTATTTCATGATCGTTCTAAATTTAGAACGATATTTTTTGCTTTTATTTGTGATCAAATCGGAAATTTGATCAAAATTTTGCAATTTTCAAACTTTTATTTTTTATGCTCTTAACCCAGAGAGTTATGTCACACAAAATAGTTAATAAACAACATTTCCCACATGTCTACTTTACATTAGTGCAATTTCTGAAACAAAATTTTTTGGGGTTAGGAAGTTAGAACGGTTCAAAGTTAATCAGAAATTTCCCATTTTTTCAACAAAATTCACAAAACCATTTTTTTTTTTAGGGACCACATCACATTTGAAGTGACTTTGAGAGGCCTAGGTGAAAGAAAATACCCAAAAGTGACACCATTCTAAAAACCTGCACCCGTCAAAGTACTCAAACAACATCCAAGAAGTTTATTAACCCTTCAGGTGCTTCACAGGAACTAAAAGGAATGTGGAATGAAAAAAAATAAAAAAATAAAATTTTACCTAAAATGTTGCTCTACCCCAAATTTATTCACTTTTAGAAGAAATAACACAACAAAATGGACCCCAAAACTTGTTACCCACTTTCTTATGAACGCGCCAATACCCCACATGTGGTCAGAAACCTTTGTCTGGACAAATGGTAGGGCACGGAACAGAAGGAGCAAGAATTGAATTTTGGAAAGCAAATTTGGCTGAAATAGATGTTGACCATGTTGCATTTCCATATCCGATAAAGTACCTAAACAGCAGAAACCCCTCACAAGTGATGCCATTTTGGAAACTAGACCTCTCAAGGCTTCTATCTAGGGGTATAGTGAGCATTTTGGACCCACAGGTACTTCACAGATTTTGATAACTTTACGTTGTCATATTGAAAATTTTCATTTTTTTTCTCAAAAATGTTGCTTTAGCATCAATTTTCTCACTTTTTCTAGAGGTAATTCCAAAAATTTGACCCCAATGTGTGTTACCCATTTTTTTAGGAGCGCGGTGATACATCACATGTGGTCTGAAACCTTTGTTTGGAGAAATGGGAGGGCTTGGAACGGAAGGAGCAATATTTGAATTTTGGAAAGGAAATTTGTCTGAAAAAGATTGCGGGCACCATGTCGCATTTGGAGGACCCCTAAGTTACATAAACAACAAAAAACACAAGTGACCCCATATTGGAAACTAGGCCCCTCAAGGAATTTATTTCGATGTTTGGCGAGTACCCTGAACCCCCAGGTGCTTCACAGAAGTTTATAATGTTGAGCCATGAAAATAAAATTTTACCACAAAATTGTTACTTCAACCAGGTAGCTTTTTTTTTCACAAGGATAACAGGAAAAAAAATCACCATGAAATTTATTGTGCAATTTCTCCTGAGTTTGGTGATATCTTGTATGTGGTGGAAATCAACTGTTTGGGCACACGGCAGGGCTCGGAAGAGAAGGAGTGCCATTTGACTGCAAAATTGGCTGGAATCAATAGCGGATGCAATGTCACATTTGGAAAGCACCTAAGGTGCCTAAACAGTGGAGGTCCCCCACACTGACCCCATTCTGGAAACAAGACACCTCAAGGCTTTTATCTAGGTGTATAGAGAGCATTTTGAATCCACGAGTACTTCACAGAATTTGATAAGCTTAGGTTGCCATATTGAAAATGTTCATTTTTTTCACAAAAATGTTGATTTAGCATCAAATTTCTCACTTTTTAAAGAGTCAACAACAAAACGTGGACCCCACAGGTTGTTATCCAATTTCTTGTGAGCGCAGGGATACCCCACATGTGGCCAAAAACCTCTGTTTAGATAAATGGGAGGGCTTGGAATGGAAGGAGCACCATTTGAATTTTGGAAAAGTTGAAATAAATTGCGCGCACCATGTCACATTAGCAGGGCCCCTTGGGTACCTATACATCACAAATCCCCCACAAGTGACTCCATTTTGGAAACTGGACCCCTCAAGGATTTTATTCAGGAGTATAGTAAGCATTTTGATGCCACAGGTATTTCACAAAAATTTTGCTGTAGCAACAAATTTCTCACTGTTAGGCTATGTGGCCATGATCCAGTGACACAGTGTCTAGTACACAGTGCCAGCCTTCCAGCAGAGATGTGAGTGTTGTCCAGGGGAGAACGCAGCTGCCCATGCCCAGGATTTGGGTTCAGGCTGCTGTGGACTTTAGCTCTATTCTACCTGAAGAGAACACTCTAGTCTCCGCAGCATAAATTCACATGCTGAGGCTCGGGAAGCTGCACCACAGGTCGGTTTATGCTGCGGAGAAAAGAAGCAGAGTGGGCATGGGATTTCTAAAAATCCTTCCACTGTGCTTCAACTGCACAACGCAGCGTTATGGATGCAGGCAAAACACTCTGCGCCCAAAACGCCACAAACCCTGATTGTGGGCACACAGCGTAAAATGCTACAATGGATGAATGGATATATGTCAAACATATATAACGTCCCACCTCCCTGCATATTCTAAGCTGGCGCCCTTTAGTGACTTTCATGTGGCACTAAAGGGTGCCTATCCTTGTATTTAGCCCCCCCAAAAAAAAAAATAAAATAAATGACGTGGAGTGCCCCCTATTTTTGATTGCTTTACCCTAGCAGGCTGACAGCTGTAGCTTTCTCTTGGCTGGTGATCAATTTGGAGGGCTCCCCAAGCTGTTTTTTTTTTTTTTAAATGTTTTATAAGTAAATAATTAAAAAACTAACAAAACGTGAGGTCCCCCCATTGCACATGCGACAGAAATCAGAGGAAAAGAGTGAATGCGGCCGGCGCGCTGCTGTGCGCGCCACCATCTTGGATTTTCGGGATGGGGGTTGGGGGTCGGGGGGGGGGGGGCACTTTGGCGACACCTGGGGACCAGAGAGGAGATTTATCTCCCATCTGAAATGTTTGATCATGCCAGGTGGGAGATAAATCATTGTTACTGGCGCTGTCATTTACTGCAACGTGATCATCGGTATACGGTGTAAACCGGTGATCACATAAGCGGGGACCGGAAAAAACGGCCTGAATCATGATCTCCAGGGTCTCAGCTACCCCCGGTAGCTGAAATCTTGGAGATTTTCTGACACTGGGGGGCGCTATATACTTATTTCTGCCTACCTTTTATAAACGGCAGATTGGAATAAGTACCTAATTCTTATAAGCCGCTGTTTATCTCCGTAAGGCTGTCGTAATGGGGTTAACTGTAGGTGTATATGTATAATGTGTTTGTGTGTGTTTGTCTGCCATTGTTTTCAATGGGGTTCGAAGGTGTTCGTCGAACACACCCGCCATTTGACAAACCGAACCGAACTCAAACACTAGGGGGGTGACTCATCTCTATATAAGAACAAACAGAAGATAGACACTTTCTTCCCCTGGTTTTGCAGAGCTTGGAGCTGCTGCTGTCACTGTTGTGATTTCTCTCAGTGCTTCCATGACATGCAGACACAGGGAAGAGGCAGAGAGGAGTTGGGTGGAGTGCTCAGTGGGTGTGTTAGATACAGTCCTACAGCCAATGCAAAGAATCATGTTAGTTGTAGGAACTGAACCCAGGAAGTCAGGAGAGAGATTAACCCCATCAGAGCTGGAGCCAGCAATGAGGATGTGTTGCTACAGCATGATAAAACATAATATTGCTGAAATAACATAATAGATGTGTGCAGAGGCACATAATCACAAGATTTAGGAGAAAAAAAAAAAAAATCAGTTTTGGTAACTGGACAACTTCTTTAACGAGTTAAAGATAGTTGTGGGGAATCTCTAAACCGGTGGTCTCAAAACACATGGGCCACATGCGGCCTCTGAGGCTGCTTCTTGTGGCCTGGAGACCCTTTGACAATCAGTCAGTGCAGCTCACTGCACAGCTATTCCAATGGCAGCTGTTGGCCAATCAGAGGCCAGAAGATGACGTCTGTGAATGATGCCAGCTACTGGCCTCAGATTGGCTGTCGGCTGTCATTGGGATACCTGTGCAGAGAGCTAGTCTCTGGGCAGGGCCGGCAAATCAAATGAAGTAAAGTGCTGACGGCAGCTGTCCCCTGCACCAGCCGCAATTGTCATTATATATATATATAATGTATAGGTGTGTGTGGTGTGTAGGGGACATTACTGCAGGATGGGGACCAGGATGGGCACATTATTACTGTATAGGATGGGGACAAGAATGAGTCAATTACTACAGGATGGGGACAAAGAAGGGCACATTTCTACAGGATGGGGACAAGAATGGGCAAAATACTACTGTACAGGATGGAGACCAGGATGGGCCCATTATTACAGGATGGGGATGAGGATGAACACATAACAGGATGGGAGAAGGATGGGCACATTACAACAAGGGGACAAGGAGAGGCACATTACTACAAGAAGGGGAACAGGAGGGGGGAGATTACTAAAAGATGGTAGCCCCATATAGTAATTTTGGCCAATTATAAAATGATATTACAAAAAGGGGATAAAAAGATCAAAATAAAAGTATTAACTTTTTTTTACCATTGAAAATGCTTTTCAATGGTAAAAGTACACACATTTGTTATAAATAAAAAAAAAAAATCAGTGAAGATGTTCAAAAACAGTGATCCCAAGGTGTATAGGAAATAAAATATGTACCACTAAGAATGTCATTTTATCCTGCAAAGAATGAAGCCCTTCAAATTATTATTTCTTTTCTTTGCGAAACCCCTGCTCTAAACAGTACTAATTGACAAATATTCTGCATGTCCTCATAGGTCATATAATGACAAACTATCTTTATCAATAAAATGTGTGCACATTAGACTGAATGATCTGCATAGATTCACTATGTCCCAGCTGTGAGTGGGCAGTAATGGACAGATGCAATGTACAGAGAATGGTTACCATGGCAACCTAATGGCAGGGTCGAGTGTACGGCTCTGTGCACACAGTAGAATGTGATAAGGGACATGGATCTCTATCAGCATAACACAATAGACTGGGTCACACCTTCTATTACAGCATAGTTTTGGAATCCAATAATGACTAGAATACCATTATAGTACAATGTCCTATGTAGAGTCTAAATTTCAATACTTCCAAAACCTATCCCTGTTGTATTACTGCTCTTCCTATTACAAGCTGCTTACAGTGGGTGTTAGCCAATTATTTCTAGGAATGATGTAGTCTGATCCCCCAATTATGCAATCCTTTGTTTAGTACCAGCACAATCTGCTATGGGCTGCACATTCATAACCTCCGGTCTGTTCTGATTACTGATAAAGGGAAGGTAAATCCAAGGAGGAAATGTAGTCGATCCTGCACTGTATTTGGAAATTGCTATTCCTTAAAGCTCTCAAGGTTACACCCACAGATAGTGTCCTAAAAATACGAAAATGTATTAATCTCATATTTGGCCTCCTCTTCTGCAACAACTGGGGCTCTCGAAAAAAGGAGACACTTCTGACTCCCAAACGAATTGTTTAATATCTTGGGCATCACCCAAACCTCCAAAAAAGCAGGGCTTTTAGAAGGTTTCTTGTGTTTTATGTCAGGAATCTGGATATTCTGTTATCAAATGGAGCCCTGTCCTCCAAATGAAATTTCAGTTGTTGGATAATAGGATGTAAAAGAAAAGTGGAGTCTGAAAAGGGGCATGGTCAAAACCAATTTTTATGTTATTATATTTGTTGAAATCCCATCTATCATATATTCACATTAGTCTACACCCATGATACCCAACAGTTCTTACCTTGAGAGCCACATTCAGCTCCGAAAGATGGTTGTGAGCCATATGCCAAGCTCATCCCTCCCGCGAGTAGTGATATAAAGCTCCTGCCTCCTCCACATTAGTAACACCCAGAAGCCCCATTTTCGGTATAATGATAGCCCCAGCTTCCCCACAAAAATCACACCAAGACAGTATATTTGCATTCAGGGATTTCCACCTTATTTCATTCGATATTGTTACATCAAGCACTCCCACCATGCTATCAAAACAAAATTCAATCAGGCTCTTCAGCTTAGCAGTTACGAATATTTTGGATTATAAGACGCACTGGATTATAAAATGCACCCCTAGTTTAGAGGAAGAAAATAGGGGGGGAAAAAAATGTTAATGTTTAAAAAAGGGGGTCCATTTTATAATCCTGGAGTCCATTTTATAATCCAAATGTTGAGGCGGCATTGGTGGAGTGGGGTCACAGGAGACAGGGCTGCAGCTGAAGGATGGCAGCAGCACTGGGCTGGAAGGATAGGGGGGTTGCATCATTGCGATGCGGGTGCCATTGATCACCGGGCAGTGGACGCAATGGGCTTTAGGAAAACTGCTACGGAGGCAGCGCATGCACAGACTGAGATCCCTGAGAGCCGAGATCTCAATCTGCACATGCACTGCTTCTGACGAGATGGGCTTCAGAAAAAATGGCTGTGGGGGCGCAAGACTGAGGTCTCTGCTTTCCGAGAAGAGAAAGCAGGAATATAAGGGTTGGAATATAAGTGTGCTTTCTTGGTTTGAAGAAACACAATGACCAGTAAGTATAATTGCAGATTTCCCTCTCACCACGACAGAACAACCAGAGTTGGCACCAAAAATGGTAAATGAGCAAGTTTTCACAATATGAGCATCACGTGAGCCCTCCCCACCCATCTACAGTACTGTAACTCCCTCCCTAGGCAGATACAAGACTGTACTATACATACAAAATGGTTCTAGAGCATGCGCATAAGCAAGCAATTGCGGTCTTTTGCTTACTTCTGGGTTCTGGCCTTTGCGTGTTCACCGTGCTCCATACTTGATACGTCGCTACTAAACCAACTTTACTGTACTGTACATCTGTGATAAGTGTGGGGCAGGCATGGGCTGTATATACAGGTCTCTCTGGCTGTACTGTATGCTGTACAGTATTTTGTATTACTGCAACAATTTTATATGAATACAGTAAATAATTTTGGGTTGTGGAGCAAATTGTCTGTTTCAATTATTTCTTATGAGAAAATTAGCTTTGATATACGAGTGATTTAGATTATAAGCACATTCCCGGAACGAATTATGCTCGTAATCTAAGGTTCAACTTTATTATACAATCATTCAGAATTTTGACATAGGGAGGTTTGCAGGAAAAGTAGAATATTCACCCAATTCTCCTAGAAGGGGAAATTGCAACTAGAAAAATACTTTGAGCCAGATGTCTAGAAAAAAATTGATTTAATGAGGATACAAGATTACACCTAGATGTGGAAGATCTGGCAACTCGGGAAGAACCCAAGGATCAGATATTGACAGGGACCTTAACCACTTCCTACCAAAGCCCATTTTCAGTATCCTTAAAAGGCCAAATTTTTCAAATCTGACATGTCACGACTGCTTTAACATACAATATAATACAGCCACTGGTGAAAAATATCAAATGTCAAAATACAGCAGATAATAAAATTTAACTTTTAATAAGCGTTTCTCTAAAAAAAAGGAAAGAAAAACCTTGCCTTTATTAAAATAATGCCACATGAAGGGTAAAGTACTGTATCGCCCTTAGAGAACTACAAAAGGGCCCATACACCCTATCAGCTGGCATCAACAGACACACATAAAGACTGGTTATTAATGACAACTAAACCAGGAGCACATGATTAAATTGGTATAAGCAGAACTCCAGACCGCAGGGTCATTCCACCCTAACACTGCCTGTCTCCAAGATCATACCATACCATATCCTCATATACCAAGTGGAGGAGATGGGTACACCACCACCTATAACAGTGTTGGAACAATCAAAATAGTGCCCGAAAATGACAAAGCAACAGGGTTAATAATCAAAACCCCATTGTATCTTTGTCTGGTTAGTAAAATGGAACAATCTCACCCATGTCGGTGTGTTCAATTTCCATACAGGCAATTCGCCACCATCAACGGCGTATCCACGGACCCTTCCACTCTGGATCCGGGACCCCTTCCAAAGTGACAAAAAGCTGTTTCTATCCCCAATTCTCCTTCTCCCGACGCGTTTCCTATATGCTATTCTTCAGGGGAGTCAATATAAGGAGATGCAGGTTTTTAGTGAAAAAACCTCAAAGGGTTCACTATAAAGAGAAAAACGGGATAAAATAAGGGGGTCATAATCACAAAAACCCCTGTAAACGTCCGATTTCTAGAGAAAGCAAGAAAAAGTAAGCGGCTTACCAGATGGTGACAGCTGAGATCCTCTTTGCTGTACACCTCTGTCCATGAACACCCAGGTTTAAATGGATGCCGCTTACCCGCCAGCGTCTGACATCACTTCCGCTAATGCTTCCACCGCTTCCGCTCAATGGAACGCAGCGGTGGAACGCAAGGTCTCACAGGAAGCTACGTCATAGCCGCCCGGCGCACACATAACACCTACAAAGTAGGATGTATGAATGGGACGCTGACGCGCCCATCTGGCCCGCCCCTTCGCCGCACATAGACGGCTCACTAATCGCGCATGCGCTAAGTCTATATGAATGGACAAAACTTGCTTATCTGCGTCAGTGTCCCATTCATACATCCTACTTTGTAGGTGTTATGTGTGCGCCGGGCGGCTATGACGTAGCTTCCTGCATCTCCTTATATTGACTCCCCTGAAGAATAGCATATAGGAAACGCGTCGGGAGAAGGAGAATTGGGGATAGAAACAGCTTTTTGTCACTTTGGAAGGGGTCCCGGATCCAGAGTGGAAGGGTCCGTGGATACGCCGTTGATGGTGGCGAATTACCTGTATGGAAATTGAACACACCGACATGGGTGAGATTGTTCCATTTTACTAACCAGACAAAGATACAATGGGGTTTTGATTATTAACCCTGTTGCTTTGTCATTTTCGGGCACTATTTTGATTGTTCCAACACGGTTATAGGTGGTGGTGTACCCATCTCCTCCACTTGGTATATGAGGATATGGTATGGTATGATCTTGGAGACAGGCAGTGTTAGGGTGAAATGACCCTGCGGTCTGGAGTTCTGCTTATACCAATTTAATCATGTCCTCCTGGTTTAGTTGTCATTAATAACCAGTCTTTATGTGTGTCTGTTGATGCCAGCTGATAGAGAACTACAAAAGGGCCCATACACCCTAAGGGCGATACAGTACTTTACCCTTCATGTGGCATTACTTTAATAAAGGTTTTTCTTTCCTTTTTTTAGAGAAACTCTTATTAAAAGTTAAATTTTATTATCTGTTGCTTTAACATACAGTGAAAAAGTATTCATACCAATGCGAACTTTTTCATGTTACACCCACAAACTTAAATGTATTTTATATGATATACCTACACAAAAGTAGCAAGTATGTGTGAAGTGTAAGGAAATTAAACTTTTTTAAAATTTTCAAAATATACTGCTCAAAAAAATAAAAGGGAACACAAACAACAAAATGGTATTTTAGTGTTCCCTTTAATTTTTTAGAGCAGTATATAATCTGTAAATTTTGTTGCATTTTGTGCCCTTTTTAGCTTGATACCCAAAAATAAAATCCTGAGTGACCAATTTCCTCTAGGAGTAACCTAATTAGTAAATTGCGTCCACCTGTGTAATTTACTTTCAGTATAACTACACCTGCCCGTGAGTGTTTGTTTTAGAACATTAGGAATCAAACAGCATCATGAAAACCAAGAATTACACTAGACAGGTCAAGGATAAAGTTGTGAAGAAGAATAAAGCAAGGTTAGGTTATAAAAATAGTCCAAACTCTGAACATCTAATTGAACACTGTTCAATTAATCATTGAAAAATAGAAGGTGTATGGAAGGTGTATGGAACTTAGGTGGTAGTACATTTGTATTTTCCACAAATCTGGCATTACTGGAAGAGTGGCAAGAAGAAAGTAATTTACTACATCTAAGGAAAGTCATTTACATAACTACAAATTTCCCTCAATCAATAAAGTGTATTGTATTGTATCGTATTTTTAAGAAGTCCCGCTTGCAATTTGCCAAAAAGCCATCTGGGGAACAGAGCTAGCATGTAGAAGAAAATTCTCTGGTCAGATGATATCAAAGTAATATTTTTCATTTCATCCAAAACGTTTTATGAATGGTGGAAAACACTGCACATCACCCTGAAAACACCATCCCCACCATAAAACATGACTGTGACAGCTTCATTGTGATTGGGTGTGATGAGATAACCGGGGAACAGGGCTCCTAAATTGGCCATCTGGCTAAGGGGCCCTAGCTGTCCCTGATCCCAGAGATACGTCTGATGGTGACGATGTCTTTTCCACCTTCTTAATCTTGCTCTTGTACAGCTCTGATCTAATAACACCTTTCCCTCACCCCAGGGAAAGGCCAGGACAGGAGTGGTAGAACTCATAGATATGGACAAACAGTTGAAACGAAAACTCATTCACTCAGCAAGCTCACACAAAAGGTATTAGACAACAAGTCATAAAAGGAAGAAAATAAGAACAGGGAGGAAACAACGAGACAATGGAAGAACTCCACGCAGAAAGCACTACAATCACCAGCAGAACTGGAATATATCAAACACAGACCGGTAAACCAAAAGCGATCATTGGCATGGGAAGACATTTTCATCCATCTTAAAAGGGGGAAGGGGGAGTAGCTGTGATAGGTCTTCCCACAACATGTGATTCCAGAGGTAAACAGGAAGCCAGTAGAAATTAACTCCGACAGCCTGATAACAAATAAACAAACAGCTTTTCGACGCCAGAGCCTGCCTGTGTAACTTAAGCCCGCTTTACACGCTGCAATGTATCTTACAATGTGTTGGCAGGGTCACGTCGTAAGTGACGCACATCCGGCATCGTAAGTTACATTGCAGTGTGTAACAGCTACGTGCGATTGAACGGTAAAACATTCATCGCACACACGTCGTACATTCCTCATGAATTTTACGTCAGATTGTTCATCGTACCCGGGGTAGCACACATTGCAGTGTGTGACACCCCAGGAACGATGAACAGATCTTCCCTACGTCCTGCGGCTCCCGGCCGGTAATGCGGAAGGAAGGAGGTGGGCGGGATGTTTACGTCCCCCTCAGCTCTGCCCTTCTGCTTCTATTGGCCGGCTGCCGCGTGACGTTGATGTGACGCCGAACGTCCCTCCCACTCCAGGAAGTGGACGTTCGCCGCCCACATTGAGGTTGTATGGAAGGTATGTGTGACGGGGGTTAATCGTTTGTGTGGCACGTTCAACAAATTGAACGTGCCACACATACGATGGGGGTGTTGCAAATCGCATATGATATCGTATGCGAAATTGCAAAGTGTAAAGCAGGCTTTAGAAGCACCAGAATACAAGTGTGGAGTGTTAAAGCCTGTCGTGTGAATGTGGCGCCCCTGAGAATCAGGTGCCACAGGGTATTGCATCCAGTAACAGGTGCAGTGCTAACCCCAGATTCCTGGAAGACCAGTGCCGGTAAATAACATTAAAACACACACATCCATGCCCCTTTTTCCCCAGACTGGGTAACAGGTTAGAGACAAGTCTGATGGATGGCCACCTCTTGGTTGGGACTTATCCAATCCGCTAGTCAGACACCTGGGAGAAGGAGGGGCTAGTCAGTGCAGTGGACAAGAGACTGACATCTTGACAGACATTCAGTCAGACAAGTCAGGCGGACAGTCTGTGGATGGTCAGTCAGAAGTTGACGCTCAGAGTGTAAAGTGACTTATTGTGCAAAAGGAGTTCGGTTGCCAGGGAGAGTACGGTGTGAGTACTCACTGGACCGAGCACCGGTGGGGTGCACAGCCCTAGTTCAGGAACACGCTTCAAGCTCACCTGATGTAATACTATTGTATGTACTGAGGATTTCGATTGCGTTAGGGCAATGACAACCAGAGACGGGTTCTTGGTGCAAAGACGTTTTATAATATGTAACCACAATATGTACACAGAACAGAATATACACAGTAGAACATAAACACAGTAAATACCTGCCGGGTTCAGAGCAAAGGGGAATTCCCGGGACCGCGCACCGGACTCCCCCAGGGAGACCACCAGGAGCGAACCCCTATACAGGGGCTGTCTGGCAATCACCCCAGAAGGCCTAAATGCGCAGCAGCCGGGACACGAAAGGGCAACAGGTATAGTCCAAAAAATGTCCGTACGTGATGTGAGTCCTAGGGTGGATATGAAACGGAAGGGATCGGGCAGAAGTGCCGACCAGGGACGGCAGACAGAGTCCGAGCACAGCTTGATGGAGACAGGTGAAGTCCAGAGCTGGTGTCGGGTGTTTCAACCGTATCCAAACAGTAATCAGGAGATGAGAGCAGCAGGGCAGGAGTATACAGGAAGCAGTATACTCAGGCAACTAGACTAAGCTTAGGGGCTGGCTTTTAAACAGATGAACAGTAAGTAGGGCAACAGAACAGAAAACTCCATGTTAACAAAGGGCAAGATCCTTCAGAAGAAAACTGGAAATCCCGGAACTCTGACACCTGATAAATCTGCCCAGTGAGGGAATCATCTGGGTTCCTCACCAACGTTAGTCTCCGGGGCACAGCAGCAAAGAGGGAACCCGGGAATAGGGACAGAGGTCCGACCCAAGAGAGGTTCAAGCTGCCTGCCATACGGGCCAGGACTGTGACAACAGGAGGGAATCCCAAAAAGCTTCAAGCCATGGGGACCCACCAACTACAGACTGGTGCACGGAAGTTCACCAGGTTACTATACCGGCAAAGGGATCAAGGGAATACTGGATTAACTGAGGCCCAGGTTGGTAGAGACCAGCACCAGCCGGGTTGCAGCTACTCAGAACCAGTGAGAAAAGCACAAGTTAAACCGCAGCCCCTGTGTTGTCTGAATTCTTCCTACACCTCTGCATCACCAACTTCCACCATTCTACAACCACCATCATTCTCCCTTGGGGCTTAGCTCTACTTGCGGAGGGCCAATAATATCCAAGCTGCTCAATACCACAAGCCCCAGCAGTGAGACTTTGCAGCGGCGGGTTTCCCCATATAGCCGCATACCGCAAGTGGCGTCACGAAAAAACATCTCCCTTTATTTTTTCCCCTTTATAAGTGACCTCCAGGGTCACGGAACCAGGCAACTGCCACCCCCATGACACGTCCCCGTGACTCAAGGCCCAGGACCGAGTACCCCAAGGCCCTGGGGTGCGTCAGCTTTCTGGCGTCACGAGCAAGATTGGACTAGACCTGATAACACCGGGTGATGTGTGCTTTGTGGATTGTGTTTGTGACTGAACTTGTGAAACTATCCGCCATGTTGTGTGACAGAAAATTAACTGCGACACATGAAGAACATTTTGGAAAGGGCGCAAAGTAAAACCCTGCCCCCCGGGGAGTGACCAGCCATTTGAAAACAAAACTAGTGCAGGAAGACCAGAATCCTGCTGCAGAATGTTTCCGGGAAGAAAGGGAGAATGTCTGCTCCAGGAGATCGGGGAGATGAACCAGGCCGTCCCAGGAGCAGGACTGCAGAGGCTGGAAGTGGAGGTCCAGCAGCTGTGCTGGGCGATGCAGGCACAGCAGCTACAACAGATAGAGGAATGGAGAGCTGGCATAATAGGGACGGTGGTGGCTATGCAGGCCGCTTGAAGAGCTGCAAAGGGAGGACGCGACACCAGAGTCCTTCCTGATCTCACTGACCTGTCTGCCAGAATCCTCCCTCGACCAGGCAGCACCGCCGCCAGACCTGGCCATGCAACACCACCGGGTGCCACAAAAGAAGACGCTACCTTGATTCCCGATAACCGGGTACCGCCCAAAGCCGCTACCGGGGACCCAGCAGAAAACTAACCAGATTGGCAAAATCCGGCTCCAGAACCGGAGGCCTCCAGATCAAACCCGGAGTGGGGAGTGGTGCTAGCCAGACAGAGGGCTGTCATCAACAAGGAGGACCGGGATGCGTGTCAAGCTATGATCAAACCAGTTGGCCCAGGAGCAAAGGCATCAGGAGGGTTCAGAAGGCACAGGTAGAGGCCCGTAACCTCCAGGAAAAACAGCACCTCCGGCGGGCAAGTTGCAAGGCCCGAGGGACAGAGTACCCCAAGGCCCTGGGGTGCATGATGAACAACATCTGATGCCACCATGACACATGCAGAGGTATGAGCCAAACCCAGTGTGACAGTACCCATCCCTCTACAAAGGGCCTTTAGACCCTCAGAACCAGGTCTCTCTGGATGACAGCGATGGAATGCCCTAACCAGATGCTCTGCCTGGATAGCAGAGGCTGATACCCAAGTCATCTAATCAGGACCATAACTCACCGAGTGAACCAGAGCAACAAAAGACCCGAAAATCTATAATTCTCAATATCTGAAACTCCAACAATCCATCTACTAAAATTAGGGGTGAAGGAAGGAGCTCCTAAACCCACAAACCTCTTTAAAAAGAGATTTTTGGAACACATTATTAATTTTATATGATGCTGGTAAGGCTATACGGAAAGCGAATGGGTTGATGACAGCAGTAATTTTGAAAGGGCGAATGAACAGCAGTCCTAAGTTAAGTGACGGTACTTTAAGCTTAATGTTTTTCATGGATAACCACGCCAGATCACCCACACATAGGACCGGACCAGCCACATGTGTACAGTCAACCACACACTTATACTTGGCCTGGGCTGCCGGCTTTATCAAGGCTGGGCATCAAACTTGAGGAGGGGGTGGGGGGGGGGGGTCACACACCTTTTTTTTAGAATAATTTACAGAAAAAAAAGCCACATGGGATCCCACTTATTTTGATACACAGCCAAGATAAGCAGATGGCTGTGGGCTGCAGCCTGTAGCCATATGCTTTATCTGAGCTGGGTATCATAATATGGGGGGACCCTACTCTATTTTTAAATTATTTATTTGTACACCACTGTAGAGACACAGACAGCGTGTGCGATTCCAAGCAATCACACCCGTTGTCACATAACGTGGGGGCGCGGTCTGACTACAGTCAGTTTAAGTAAGCGTCGCTGATTGTTCCAGCGGGCGATTTTGTTCTTAGACAGCTTTGTACCTTTATTCCGCCCCATGATCTGGACAAAGATTATGGACCTTCCTCACATGATCGGTTTTCTGAAGGTAGTGTAAAACTGCCCTGCGTACATCTGTGACGCCCCTGCACCAGTCAGGGTGTCACAGGGAGCTGCACTCCTGTCCTTATAGTGCAGAACCCACCCTCCTTGGTTCCAGGTTCCACCAAATGGTATTGCAACCAACCGCATTCAAACCCCCAATCCACACTCACACCAGTACAGGACAGGCAAGCCAGTGGGTAGGTCTAGAGAGGAAAGGGCCGCCCACCGAATGGTTAAGCAGACTGGTGGGAAGTGACAAGTCAGTCGGCTCAAGGGGAGCAAAGGGAGAGGAAGTGAAGTAGAAACTCCAGAGGGAGAGGGAACCGGGGGTTGGAGCCCCCAGGAGAAGTGAAGTGAAGTAGTGGCCCTCAGTATGAGGGGCCCAGGAGTCGAAGCTCCGGAGAAGTCGGACTAAATTAGGACACAGCAAAAGCAATACTTTTGGGAGCGGATACCTGGACGTGCTCTCCTTCCCAAGCAGCAGTGGTGCACTGGGACTTTTGGTTCACCGGCAGCATGTGTGTGTAATGACTTTACAAAATATCATCCAGCCCCACGATAACCGGCCTGAGTACATGGTCATTCCCTGCTTCCAGCAGCCCTGCGCTCCCCTGCACCCCACCATCCAAAGTCCCGGGGCCTTCCCTACCCGTGGAGGGAAAACATCATCTAGCTGCCCCATTCCATCAACCCCGGAACTCCCATTGGCAGCGGTGGTACTCTCACTTACCGCACACCACGGGTGGCATCACAAACTATATCTCCCCTGTAAATAGCCCATTCTTCATTTGAGTGTGGCCCCTAGCCCCCGGGTCCGGGGACCCTCGAGCCATGAGTAATCACCACCAGATCCGAGCGGTTCGACCGCTGCAGGGGCGGCACACATCCAAGGAATGAAATTCCCCTTTTATCATCAGATGGATTCTGACAGAAAGATGGTAGTATTATATCTTAGGATCTGTGAAAAACAGACACTAGTTTCGGAATGAGTGGTCCTGACGGAAGATAATTCTGTTGTTCAGGATTTTTAAGTATGGCAGTCTAGTAGTGGTCTGTAATTCATCAACTTGTCTGGCCGACGTAATTGCTACTAGGAATGCAGTTTTCCAGGAAAGGGTTCTAGATCTGTTGAGGTGATAAGCCTTAAGGACTATAGTCAAGTCCCAGGAAAGAACTAGATAAATTTGTTTGGGTCGCAACTGCTGAAGTTATAAACTTAACCCACTGATGGCTTGCTAGATCTTGAACGAAGTATGAGCTCCGGGCCAAGATTTGGACCTGGAAGGTTCCAGGATGAGGCCTTTGTCCAGCCATTCTGAAGAAATTTCTTTAGACTAGCCTATCACCTCACTGCCCTGATCTAATCTAGTCCCTTTCTGCCCTTCAAAAAATTTACTTCCAGTTCTCGTCCCCTGTACCTGTACCGACGGGTTCATGCAGCTGCTTTTGAATACCCTATGAAATCGATGGCTGGACCATATATGACAAGCTTTTCTCCCCCCCCATTCACCTTTTGTGTCTCCCCCATTTCCTCATAGACTATAACCTTACGAGCAGGGCACTCACTCCTCCTGGTATCTTAATTTTGTTATTTTGTATTGTCTCATATTGTCTGTACATGTCCCCTCTTAATTGTAAAGCGCTGCGGAATATGTTGGCGCTATAGAAATAAAACTTAATATTATATTATTATTATTATTATTATATTATTCCAGGATCTGAGCCACCTTATAATGAAATGGATCTGGTAATTCAGGTCCACCGCATAAGGAGGTGGTCTGCCAGAGTTTCCCAAAATATGGCGTTAGTAACCGGATTTCGGCTTTTCTGTAGCGTCTCAATCCACTTGTCAGACAGGTCTCTGGCTTTTAGGATTTTGGTTTTAGTGGCTATGCCATTAGGCTGAGCTTGTGAACTCGGTGGAATAGAGGACCCTGATGAAGAAGGTCAAACTATACTGGTACTGGTCCCGAATTAGCTTCTCCTTGGCCACAGTAGGGGCACCAGGATGTAACAACCCCATGCATCCAATTTTTTTGTAGCGTCTTTGCCAGCATTGGAATTGGTGGGAAAGCATAGGCTAAATTGAACTCCCACAATGGGATAGAGCATCCACGGCAAGACACCAATCGGTTGTATTTAGAAAGAAAACCGGTTTACTTTTGCGTTCTGCTGCTTGCAAGGTGGACTACTTCCGGGTTGCCCCATCACTCCACTAAGTTCTGAAATACTTCTGAATTTAGAGCCCACTTGCCCGGGTGAACATCTGTTTGACTGAGACAGACTGCCACGATGTTCACGGAGCCCTTCAGATGGAATGCGGAGAGAAATAGGCGTTTCTCTGCTCATCTCAGTATTTTTGTAGACAACCTTTTTAGGCTTGTATGACGAGTGCTTCCTTGATGACAAAGGTGGACCACCATCGTCATGTTGTTCTAGTATAACTGTACCTGTTGCCTCTGAATCAGTGGAGACGCTGCCTTGAGTGCTTCGTCCACCGCTTTCAGTTCTCTGTAGTTTGAGGGCCTTACGCTGGTTTCACATCAGCGTTTTCCTGCCGCACTCTCAGATCCGGCACAAGGACAGTACAGTACATTAAAGTTCACTGGCATGCTCCGGGCACATGCGGTCATGTGACCGGAGCATGTGACCGGGGCTTGCCGCACTGTGTGAACTGTATTGTACTGTATTGCCCTTATGCCGGATCCGGCAATGCGTCAGAATACCACTGATGTGTTTGTGCCCTTAGACTGATCTCGTGCGTTCAGAGCCCCTGGAAGGATATCTGCGCTACCATGGCCCCCCCCGCTGGCTGGCGTCTGTGGTTATTGCTACTGGAGAAGTCGGATTCCCACTGCCTCTCCTTGGAGGTTTTTCATGGGACATCCACTTTGGGAGAGATGATTTTATTGGTCTAGATAGGAGCTTCCCTTATAGAGACGTGGGCAATCGTCCCAGGCTGCTAGGATGGCTGTTTAGAGCGTTCTTGTATGGAACGGAGTTCAGGCTACTGCTTGAATGCAGGATGTCATGGATCCTAGGAATGACCTGGCTGAATTCACAGTTACCGATCTCTGGCTGTGGAGATCCGAAATCTGGATTTGATCTTGATCTGTCTTGTCATTGGCAGAAATGATGTCTCTGTCTAATAATAATAAATAATACAAATTTATATAGCGCCAACATATTCCGCAGCACTTTACAATCCGGTGGGGGGGTTGTATAGACAAATACAAAACAAAATAGTACATGATTCAACAGCTACAGTAGGAATGAGGGCCCCGCTCGAAAGCTTACAATCTATGGGGAAGAAGGGGGACACAAGAGGTGAAGCACACTTTTAGATCTGGCCAGCCATTGTTATGCTAGTTAATTGGTTACATATAAAGATGAATGATCTGGTCTTTAGGCAGTAACCTTTTGGGTGCCCTTATGTGCTATTGGTTGTATGTAGGATGTGATGACAGACATAGGAGAGAGAAGGTTGCGAGTAGCCTTTAGAAGAAGGTGGGACGGGGAGAGTTAGGTTAGTAAGTTATAATGATAAGCTTGTCTGAAGAGATGTGTTTTTAATGTACGCTTAAAAACTTGGGGGCTGGATGTTAGTCACATTCTTTGGGATAGTGCATTCCAGAAAACTGGCGCGGCACGAGAAAAGTCTTGGAGACGGAGGTGTGAGGTTCGTATTATGGAGGATGTTAGTCTAAGATCATTTGCGGAACGAAGGGGGCGGGTGGAATGATAGAGGTGAGGGATGAGATATATGGTGGTGCAGAGCGGTGGAGAGCTTTGTGGGTGAGGGATATGAGTTTGTATTGTATTCTGTAGCTGATAGGTAGCCAGTGAAGTGACTGGCACAAGGTAGAAGCATCGGTGAAGCGGCTGGACAGGAATATGACCCTGGCTGCTGCATTCAAGATGGATTGGAGAGGGGAGAGTTTGGTCCGAGGGAGACCAAATCAATAAAGAGTTGCAGTAATCCAGGCAGGAATGAATAAGAGCGACAGTAAGAGTTTTTGCAGTTTCGAAAGTAAGAAATGGTCGGCGGATTCTGGAGAGGTTTTTGAGATGTAGGTGACTTGTGCGAGTGAGTGATTGTATATGGGGAATGAAGGAGAGTTCTGAGTCAAATATGACCCCAAGACAGCGAGCATGTTGCTTGGGAATAATGATTAAATCATCTAAGGTAATTGATAGGTCGGGTGTAGATTGGTTGGTAGAGGGAGGAAACACAAGAAACTCAGTTTTGAAGAGATTCTGTTTCAGATAGAGGGAGGACATGCTTTGAGAGACAGCAGACAGACAATCTCTGGTATTTTTTAACAAAGCAGGTGTGATGATTGGAGATGATGTATATAATTGGGTGTCATCAGCGTAGAAATGGTATTGGAAACCAAATCTGCTAATGATTTGTCCAATAGGGGAGGT
Source organism: Anomaloglossus baeobatrachus (assembly GCF_048569485.1). Classification (NCBI taxonomy): domain Eukaryota; kingdom Metazoa; phylum Chordata; class Amphibia; order Anura; family Aromobatidae; genus Anomaloglossus; species Anomaloglossus baeobatrachus. The sequence continues at coordinate 571,719,993 of NC_134356.1, forward strand.
GTATAGAGAGAAAAGGAGAGGGCCCAAGACTGAGCCTTGAGGAACCCCGAAGGTGAGGGGAGAGGAGTGGAGTAAGAGCCAGCAAAGGAAACCGTGAAGGAGTGGTCGGAGAGATAGGAGGAGAACCAGGCGAGAGCGGTGTCCTTGAGGCCAATAGAGCGGAGCATGGTGAGAAGTTGGTGATCCACAGTGTTAAAAGCAGCTGAGAGATCCAAGAGAAACAATAGGGAATAGTGGCCTTTAGATTTTGCTGTTAATAGATCATTTGAGACTTTGGTGAGGGCCGTTTCGGTGGAGTGAAAAAAGCGGAAACCAGATTGAGAGGGATCAAGAAGTGAGTTTTCAGATAAATATCGGATTAGCCGAGAGTGGACCAAGCGTTCCAGGAGCTTAGAGATAAAGGGAAGGTTAGAGACTGGTCTGTAGTTAGTGGCACAGTTCTGATTGAGGGTAGGTTTTTTTTTTTTTTTAAGTAGAGGGGTTATGATGGCATGTTTAAATGATGAAGGAAAGATACCTGATGGAAGGGAGAGGTTAAACATTTTGGTTAGATAGGTAGTGACAGCTGGGGAGAGAGCCTGAAGGAGATGTGAGGGAAGAGGGTCACTGGTGCATGTTGTTGGGCGGGAAGAGGCAAGGAGACGCATCACTTCTTCTGTGACAGGCTCGAATACTGATTGTGAGCTTGAGGTGCGGGAGAGGAGAGGATTCAGGCTCTGGAGGGGATTTTTCAAAGATTTCTTTGCGAATGTCGTTGATCTTCTGTAAGAAGAAAGTGGCCAGATCATCAGAGCTTAAGTTGGTGACTGGGGTCTGTGCTTTAGGGCTCAGGAGGGAGTGGAAGGTTTCAAAGAGTTGTTTAGGATTGTTGGCTAGTGAAGTGATGAGAGTGGTAAAGTATACTTGTTTAGCCAGATGGAGAGCAGAGTTGTAGGTTTTGAGCATGAACTTATAGTGGATGAAGTCTTCAGCTGTCTAAAGCCAGTAGGAAGCCGAGGAAAATAATCTTTGTAGATGGATTGAGATCAGAGTTTTGTTGGTTCACTATCCATCCCAGTTCCTCTAGTACCAACGATGTTCCTCTGTACATGCTGCTTTTGCGTCGGGACTGAAGGAGCAATTATCAGGAAGTCATCAAGGCAGGGTACTATACAGACTATACAGATATTTTGTCTGTCTAAAGGAATGCTACCACCTCTGCCATCAGCTTGGTAAATGCTCAGGACACAGAAGGTATGGCGAACAGAAGTGTATTGTATTGGTAATTCAGTGTCTGATGTTTGTGCGTAAAGTGTAAGAACTTGTTCAGGGGCTTCAGGTTTATCATGAACCTGTGGGGTGATTTGGTTCTCTTACTAGAAACAGTCGAGAGTAATACCCCCGTCCAATTTGTACCTCTGGGATTGGTGATATCACCCCCCCCCCCTCCCCCCAAGTTTTGCAGGTCATGAAGGCCGGACATGAGTAGGTTCTGCCAGCCTTGAGTGGAAGTGTGGGTAACAGCAAGGCGGTGTTGAGGAAAGAAGGTGAACGCTATAGTCAGTCCATCTTTGATGGCGTTCAGAACCCATTGGTTCCATGATACAGTTGACCACTGGGGGAAGAATCTCGATAGATGTCCTCCTGCCATGCCAGGGTCATTGACTATACTGGAGCTGGGTACACTCTTGCATTTCCTGGGAGGTAAAGATACTTCTACCTTTTCCTCCCTTGGGGTAGCTCCACCTCCACGACTTACCCTTTGCTCAATAATAAGAGGATTGGCCCAAAAAAAAAAAAAAAAAAAAAAATCCTTGTGTTTTTTTTCTGGAATTTTTTTTTTTTTTAAAAATTATTGGCTTTGTCTCGAAGGTCATCTAGAACTGGTCCAAAAATGTACTTTCCCTAGAAGGGGATGGCACAAAGTTTAATCTTAGAAGTTGTATCACCACTCCAGAGTGTGAGTGATAGGGCTCTTCTGCGGGGTTAGAAAGTACGGCTAATTTAGCAGCTACACGGACTGATTCAGCCGAGGCGTCCACTAGGAACCCTGTGGCTTTCTGAAGCAGTGGAAGGGAAGCTAATGACGTAGTCTCTGTGGAGTGTCCCAAGAGAGGTGGTCTTCAAATTGTCCCAGCCACAGATATAGGGATCTTGTACAATGTACAATAAAGTCACATTAGTGTTCCTCAGAACTAACAAGGTCTCCCATGATTTCATGAAGAGGCTTTCAATCCTCCTATCCATTGGGTCTCTCAGCTTGTGAAAAGGACTCAAAAGGAAATGCTGTTTTGGCAACTTTAGAGACCTAGACGTCCCCTTTAGGAAGTTCCCAAGTTTTGGCCGTACTGTCTACAAGTGTGAAAATGGTGTCAAAGCTCCAATGGAGTGGCTAGGCATCTCTCCAGAGCCTCCCATTTCTGAAGGATTGAGTTTTGAATATTCTTATGAACAGGGAGTCCAGCTCTTTTGGGCTTTCAGGCCGCCGACCATTACCTCCTGCACTGGCTTTATAGTCTTTTCAACCTTAACCCCCATGGTATCTCGCACAGCTTCCCACAGCTCCTGAGAAGTAGCTTTCATTTTCAGGCCCTCCTTCTGATTCTGACACAAAGTCATCATCCTCACGTAAGGGTGTGGGAGAGAAGTATGGACCCTCTTCCGAGGCAGAGACCGATACTTTAATGGGGTTTGGCTTCCTTTCTTCAGGCCTGGGCCCGCTGAGGGTAGGGTTTGAGAGGCTAGAGAAAAATGTAGCTAACGCACTAGAGAGTTTTGATATGCTGATAAGGGGAGGATGTTCTTCCTTGACCACCTGATCAGTGTAGGGGTAAACACAGCATTTTACTAATGGGAAGATGGGAATTTTTTAGCGCAGATGATACACTTGTAGCTAGACGTTTTCTCCTTTTTGGCCAGGATTCTTGTCTCCCAGAAAAAAGGGAGAGAAGAGCCCATAAGGCACTGACCCCTAAAGGAGGAAGGTGGGGGGAAATGTACCCATATACATGCGACTCTACCGTCACAGTATACTTACTAGATCAGGGGTAGTGCTGGGCTCTACAGCACAGAGCGGGGAAGATCACCCATTATGCAGTCTTACCTTAGGAGGTCTTCAAGCCAGACACTTACATGTGAGTGCGAGGCCCCAGCGCCATAATCCCCTATGAGCGACTCCTCCTCCTCCTCAAATGGTCCAGGCAGGTCTCCCCATGAGAAGGCAAACCCATTGGTGCTGCAGCAGGGCTGAAGCAGCGCGTGCGTTCCAGGGTGGAACGCATATTCCCGGAAGTCAGTCATCATGGCGTGCGCCGGTGACATCACTTCTTGCGAGCCATCGCCACCGCATGCTAGCAAGGAGGTGGTACCGGGAAGCTCAAGGAGGCCCCCAGAGTGTCGGCCATGCTTTGCTTTACCTCACGTGAGGCGCAAGGAGAGCAGGCAGACCCCGAATCGAGGGGAGACGGGAGCAGCGATGGAGGGAAACTCTGATCTCAGCTGCCCGGTGGTAAGATGAGTTGTTTTCATTTCCCTGTATTACTTTAGTCACCGGCCATAGAGCACCACAGGTCCTCTTAGTGCCCCAGTAGGGACAGGAAAACACTGGAGATGGGAAAGTGTTATTTAACCTCTGCGTTTCCTGTCCCAATTAGGGCGTGGAGTTAACATAGTTATAGCTCTCCATATCCAGCGATGATCAGCCAGATTCATATCAAAGACTGCATTGAGTTCTGAGACCTGCACCTTTAAAAAGGTGCTGGGCTTAAGGCCCAAGTCCAATCCATTCTGAAGGAAGTCGAGTATTTGAGCAATATCAGGTAGGAGTGGGTAAGGCGGACGAGAACCACACCAGGAGGAAAATTTCATCCAGATTTTATTGTAAATACGATTAGTCACTGGCTTACGGTTCTTCTGTAGAGTAGCTACGACCTTGTCAGAGAGTCCCAGGGCCCTCAGTGTCTGGGCCTCAGAAGCCAGGCAGCCAACTTGAGTGTCTGGGGATCTGGATGGAATAGCGGACCCCGAGACAGCAAACTGGGGTCTGGACACAGGAGGATCGGTCCATCGATTCTGAGAGCCAAGATCAGGCTGTACCAACTCCTCCGTGGCCACAAAGGAGCTACTAGGATAGTTGTGACTCAGTCTTCCCTGATCTTTCACAGAGTCCTTGCCAGAAGAGGGATTGGCGGGAAGGCGTAGGCGAGACAAAAGGACCAACTGTGGCAGAAAGCGTCCACCCCATATCGCGTTGTCCCAAGGGTTCAGGGAGAAAAATGTTGCGACCTTGCGATTTCCCTCTGAAGCAAACAGGTCGATCTCTGGAGTACCTCACCTTGCCACCAGAGAACAGAACACTGCTTGGTCCAGACTCCACCCTCCTGGGTGAACATCCTGACGACTCAGGATGTTAGCTTGGAGGTTCAGGGACCCCTTTAGATGGACCGCAGAAAGGGACAGCAGGAATTTGTTCTGCCCAGAGGAAAATTCGGGAGGATACGGATTTCAGGGTGCCTGATCTTGCACTGCCCTGATGGAGATGTGCTACCGTGGTGACATTGTTGGAGTAGACTAGAACGTGAGTGTCCCGGATGAGATCCTGAGCCGTAAGGAGGGCTTCCTTGACCGCCCTTAGTTCCCGGTAGTTGGAGGATTGGGAGCTGAGATAATGACTCCAGATCCCTTGAAATGGTGTGTTGGCAACCATAGCCCCCCACCCCCTCTGGCTGGCATTGGTCGTTAGCGTAACCAGGGGCGTCAGGGTCCATTCGACCCCTACCACCAGATTGTTGGGATTCAGCCACCAGAGAAGAGACAAGGTAACAGTTTCCGAGAGGCGAAATAGTTTGTTTAGCGAGGAAGGGAGTCTGTCCCAATATGCCCGGATAGGATTCTGGAGACGAGAGTGGGCCTGAGCCCACATGACTGATGGAATGCAGGATGTCATGGAACCCAGAGCCGACATAGCTGCTCGAAGGGTCGGACATGCTTCTCGATGAAGAGTCGAGATTTTGGTTAGAAGGGTCAACATGTGATCTTCTGGGAGAAAGGATGCCTGTCTGTCAGAGTCTAACAGTATCCCGAGAAACCGTAGAGTGGAGGAGAGTTGCAGCTGAGACTTCGAGATTGAGGATCCAGCCCAAGGATTGAAGAATGTGCAAAAACTTCTCCACATGGCTCCCGAGAGTGAGTGGAGGGAGCAATGAGAAGGAAATCGTCCAAATATGGTACCAGACAGACACCCTGCACTCGTATGAAGGCAACTACCTCTGCCATGATCTTTGAAAAGATTCTTGGAGCTGAAGTACATTGAACTGAAAATGAAGCATGTTCCCCTTGTGCAGAATCTCAAATTTGAGGTACTGCCTGTGTCCAGGATGGATAGGTACATTGAAGTAGGTGTCTTTCAGGTCTATTGAGGCCATCTGGTGGTGTAGTCCTCTCAATGGAATAGCTGATTTTACGGACTCCATCTTGAAACGCCGGAATCGGACCCGTTGGTTGAGATGTTTCAGATTGATGATAATCCGGACATCTCCAGACTGTTCTCTGACCAGGAAGAGATGGTAGTAGTGACCTACCCCTTCTTCCTGACTTGGGACTGGGGAAACGACCCCGGAATGCATTAACTCCTGTATCTTTGAGTATAGGAGATCCTGAGAACAGTGTGAGGACAGGGCCGTGACTCGGAGGCCTGGTTCAGGGGGGTTATGAATTCTATTAGTAGACCCTCTGATATGATCTTCAGGACCCAGGTGGTGATGGTCCGCTATTGGGAAAGGAAGGCAGAGTCGTCCCCCCACCCGAGCCGAGTCACTGTTTGTCATGCTGGGGATGTTGTTGATGGGAAGGGATGACAATATTTCTCCCTCTCCCCTCTGGATAGCTCCAACGACCTGACTTCCCTTTCCCCTTGGGCTGGGAGGCCTGAGGCACCGAGGAACAAAAGGACCGTTTCCTGGGGGGATTTGATCTGAAAGGGCCTTATGATCAGTCGCCTTGTCCAGAATGTCATCTTGAGCAGGCCCACACACTAAGTCTCCCTTAAATGGAAGGAAGCAAAGTCTCATCTTAGAAGTGGAGTCCCCACTCCAGGCTTTAAGCCACAAAGCTCGTCTGTCCGAGTTAGATAAGACTGAGGCCCTGGCTGCTAGGCGGACTGACTCTACCGAAGTAGCCGCCAAGAAACTGGTAGCCTTCCTATGTAAGGTAAGGGATTCCAGTAACTCATCCCTGGGAAATATGGGCCTCCCACTGGTCGAGCCATCTAGAAGGGACCGGGAGACACAAGTGGATGCAACGTTTAGGCCCATTTACATGCAACGATATCGCTAACGATATGTCGTTGGGGGATCACGGAAATAGTGACGCACATCCGGCGTTTTTAGCGACATCGTTGCGTGTAACAGCTTCGATCGAGTGTTAACGATCAAAAATACTCACCTAATCGTTGATAGTTGACACGTTCATTTTCAAAATCTCGTTAGTCGTTGTAGACGTAGGTTGTTCGTCGTTCCTGAGGCAGCACACATCGCTACGTGTGACAGCCCAGGAACGACGAACAACAGCTTACCTGCGTCCTCCGGCAATTAGGTAGGAGTGTCGTTAATGCGGCTGGTCTCCGCCCCTCCGCATCTATTGGTCAGCCGGTGTGTGACGCTGTGGGCGGCGAACAACCCCTTTATTAAGTGGGAGGTTCGTGCACCGTCAAAGCGAAGTCGCTAGAAAGGCAAGTATGTGTGAAGGGTGTTAGCGATATTGTGTGCCACGGGCAGCGATTTGCCCGTGACGCACAAACGACAGGGCGGGTACGCTCGCTAGCGTTATCGTAGCATGTAAATGGACCTTTAGCCTGTATGGTAGAAGACACCTCCCAAGATTTTTTTGATAAGGCTCTCAACTTTCCAATCCATATGATTCCTAAGCAGGGAAGTATCCTCAAAGGGGAGCGCTGTTTTCTTGGCGACCCTACCTGCACATCCACCTTGGGGACCTCCCAATATAAATCAGAAGTTTCTAGGGGAAATCTGCGTCTGGGGTCGCCCCTGAACCGTTTCTCAGGAAATTCCCATTCCTGAGAAATAAGATCCAGAATATTGGCATGGACTGGAAACCCGATCTGTTTAGTCGATTTCAGGCCAGCGAACATTTCATCTTTAACAGAAGGAAGGACCCGCTAGTCTTCCAACCCCATAGTGCTCCTAACTGCCCCAATAAGATCTCCTAAATCATCTGGAGGAAAAACAGTAAAGACCGGTCAGTCCTCCCAGAGAAAGAACCTTCATTGGGTCCATCCGAAGCAGAATCAGGGGCATCCTCATGATCAGACGGGGTTGCCTGGAGTTTCTTTAGGGGAGGGATATTAGTGAGGCATGAATCTCCTGCTTCACTATGGACCGCAGCTAGTATACCAGGGATGGTTGTTCAGCCCTAACAATCTGGTCTGTACACTGCTGGGAGAGTTTTTTTTTTTTTATCCCAGACCGCAGGGAGCTTTCTAACACAGACTGGGCATTTTTTTAATCTTCTCAGTCTTTTCAGATTTGTCAGATTGTTCTGATTTTCTAGCAGGCTTGTCCTCCTGGAAAAAATATGCCTGATATACAGGCTGATACTGATGGCTCCTTGTGGTATAAGGGACCCACTTTCCTAGATTTACTGTGGCAGGGGGAACGCTGGGCTCTGCAGATGCAGGAGAAGACATGACAGCGCAGCACAGTATCCTTACCGTGGTTCTGATGTCATCAGGGCAGCCTTTATGTGGAAAACCTCTTGATGCAAAGTCCATTCCCCCTGACGGAGAGTGTGGCGGCTGAGGAAGTCTGCCTTCATGTTGTCCACCCACCGTATGTGGATGGCTGAGAGGGACAAGAGATGTTTTTCGGCCACGTCCAACACCTGTACCGCCGTCTTTATTAGTGGACAGGACAGTATCCCCCCTGGTGGTTGATGTAGGCGACCACTGTCCGATTGTCCGTACACAATTGTACGTGGGAGCCCCTGAGGAGGGGAAGGAAGGACATCAGTGTTTGACTGACTGCCAGGACTTCCTTTTGGTTGGAGGTGTTTGACTCTTGACCGGACCAGAGACCATGAGCCATGGCATCCCCCAGGTGAGCCCCCCACCCCCAGGGGCTGGCGTCGGTAGTGATCAGACTGGTGGGGTGAACATGTCATTCCTTGCCACTTGTCAGGTTTGCGACAGTCAGCCACCAGTTGAGGGAATCTCGGGTGGTGTTGGTCAAGGTGAGAGGAGAATCGAGCGAACCCCGAATTGACCTTGCAGCTGCCAGGATCTCCCACTGTAGTTGTCTGGTGTGAAGCTGGGCCCACTGGACAGCGGGAATACATGAAGTCAGTGACCCTAGCAGGGACATGGCGGTCCGGAGGGACAGTGACGGGTGACCTTGCATGTGTCTTATGACCCCTTGCAATCTTGTTACTTTGTCTGGTGGTAGAAAGCAACGCTGTTGCCGGGAATCCAGGAACATGCCTAGGAAAGACTGAAATGTGGTAGGCGTGAGTCTAGATTTTTGCAGATTCAATATCCACCCGAGACGTCGCAGGGTCGACATAGTATGACTGAGGCGGGATGAACATTGTGCTGCCGTGCTCCCCACAACCAGGTCATCTAAATATGGGATGATTAAAGTCCGGTGTTCGCGAAGGTGAGCTGTAACCTCTGACATGACCTTGCTGAATATCCGCGAGGCGAGCGAAACGCCGAAGGGCATGGCCGTGAACGGAAAATGGCGAACGGAGTGTTTTATCATGAGAGCTACCCGGAGGTATTGCTGATAACGCGGGTGGACCGGTATGTGGTAATACGCATCTTTTAAATCGAGGACCGCCATGTAGCAATCGGGAATAAGCAGCTTCATAGTGGACAGGAGTGACTCCATTTTAAACGGTTGGTATCTTAGGAAGATGTTAAGCTTTTTTAGATTTCTAAATGGTTCTGTATGACCTATCCGGTTTTGGGACCAGGAAAATTGGAGAGTAGAACCCCCGGCCTCTGATGTAACGGGACCGGTACCAGGACCTGTTTATCCACGAGAGTGAGAACCTCAGATATCAATGAGTGTTGTTGTGCCGCTGATTTCCTGGTGGGTGTAACGAAAAAGGACTGTGGAGGGAGGGATGTAAATTCCAGCTGGAGGCCCTCCAAGATCAGATCCAGAATAAAGGAGCTGAAAGTGCAGGTTTTCCACATGGCCCCGAAAAAAACGGAGCCTGCCTCCTACCGGAAAAATCAGGATTACTGTTTGGCGACCCTTCATTCAGACGAAAATATCCCAAACAGGGCGACCTTAGAAACAGAAGCAGGATGGTCAGATCTGTCCCGGCGCTCGGGTCTGATGGGCTGGAAGTGGCGCTTGTGAAATGGGTGCCTAGAGGTAGGAGTAAATGTGTTAGGGAACCCCTTCTTACTATCTCCTGCCTTGGTGAGAATGTCGTCCAGTTGAGGGCCAAATAAGAACTCACCCCGACATGGAAGTGTACACAGCCTCGATTTGGAGGATGTGTCCCCCTGCCACGATTTCAGACACATTGCTCTACAGGATGCATTAGAGGACAGTGCGGACCGGGCTGCCAGGCTGATAGAATCAGCCGATGCGTCTGCCAGGTAATTTGCCGCATCCTTGAGTAGAGGCAGGGAGGAGACAATCTTATCCCTTGATTTCCTGGACTTAAGTTGCCTCTCCAACTGGTCTATCCAGACCGAGAGTGACCTGGCCGTACATGTGGCAGAGATGGCCGGCTTCAGTGCCCCTGCTGAAGCTTCCCAGGTCTGTCGAAGAAATGTGTCTTATTTCCTATCCAGAGGATCTTTCAGAAATCCCATATCTTCAAACGGCAGGGCTGATTTTTTAGAAGATTTTGCAATGGCCACATCCACCTTTGGCATCTTGCACCACTGCGAGTATCTCGTCATCAAAGGGGCATCACCGCTTTGAAGAGGATGGGAGGAATCCCCGGTGGTTTTGCTTCTGCCACTCCTTACGGATAAGGGATTTAAGGGCATCATTTACTGGGAAAGACTTTTGCTTTCTCTGAGTTAATCATGCGAATAATGTATGGTACGCAGATTTGGGGGCTTTTTCCTCCGCAATCCCCATAGTTGAGTGACCGGCTTTTACCAGGCAGTCCATCCCTTCAGGGAAAAGCATGCCTTCCCCGCTTCATCAGAGGAAGATGACGAAGAAGCCGAGGCATTGTCGTTACTGTCTGAGCCAGTAGACGGGGGGGGGGGAATCAGGACGTGGGCAACTCCACTTGTGCTTATTGGGCCCTTGAAGGGATTTCAAGGAAGCCTGGACCTCTGAACGGATCAGTTCCCACAGATCCGGAAGGGGTACTGACGATGCCAGGGCTTCCTCCCGTACAGTGGCCTGTATGCATGTCTCACAGAGATGCTTCTTGTAGTCCTTTGGGAGTGCACGGGCACACACGGGGCATTCTTTATTGTTTTGTTTAGATTAGAAGCACACTTCCTTGAACCCTTGCACAATATAAACCGGAAGGGGGACATCAGACTAGGGGAGGATTCGCGTAGGTCACTCACCCATAACCAGAAAAAAACGGATACCTGCTTTGGAGGCGGAGACTAGGGCTTTGTCTGGTGACCCTTGGAGGATGTGGAGCCGGTGCGGTCCTCCTTCCCCTTGCGACTGGCAGAGCTTCTGGAGTTGTCTGCGCCGGAGTCTTTATGGCCAGCATCCCTGGAAAGAGAAGGGTCCCGGGATGGTGATGCTTGCGGGCTAACCATAACGGAGAGGGCCGGAGCACGCTCTAGCAGGGATCAACTCCCCTCTTGTAGTGGAGGATCCCACAGCCCTCTCCAGCCACCTCCTCCAGATACATTCCCCTGGAAGTGCCCCTGCACTGCCGGGTCACTGCTGCGGAGGCCGCGTTCTGGCGCAGCAGGCACCCAGGACACTCCTCCCTGTGCGCGCTCGCTGTGTAACCTGGACGAAGCAGGGCCATGTCACAGGGAAGGCTCCCGGTCCCACTGCGCACAGGATACTTACCGGCAGGCGTCATTTCACTGGCAGTGATACCCGGACCAAGGCAAAGGGGACACGGTGCACTAAGAGGGTGGAGTCCACGAGGTGAGCTCCACCGACCGTGCTTCTGGATCTAAAGCTCCGCCGTTCCCATGAAAACGCTTGCTCAACCCAGGTACCTGTAGGTTCCGATCCATTCAGGAAAGGAAACCAACTGATGAGGGAGGGGGACCGCCCCTTTTTATCTGTAGGTTTCCTGTCCTGAAGGGGGCAGAACCCTCTCTCATGGGTGCTGTCGTGGCGAATGGAAATAAAACCAATCAGAATCATTGGCATCTTTCGAAGCTTTCCAGAGCTATAACCTGCCAAACTGACACTGGACAGAATTGAAAAAAAATGGCCTGGTCATAAAATGTGAAAACCATGCTCTTGGGTAAAGGGGCTGAATTTGTGGGTGTAACGGGGGGAGGAGGGAGTGGAAAAGTTAACATGGTATTACTTTTTCAGGGTACTGTACTTCAGTGATCAAGAGACTGATTTTTTGTGATAAACTGTAATTCACGATAGTAGTACATTTAAAGGGAACATGTCACCAGATTTGGTGACTATAAGCTGCAGCCACCAACACTGGGCTCTTATATACAGCATTCTAACATGCTGTATATAAGAACCCAGGCCGCTGTGTAGAATGTAAAAATCCTCCTCTTTCGGCCAGCTGGGTCCTCCACCTTCTGAAGCCTGGGTGCATGACGCGTCCTACGGCATGCATACAGTCCGGCATTGAGGTCCTGCACATTTTTATTACTTTCTGCAAAGTCAAAAGTTTACATACACTAAGAGTACTATACCGTTAAACAATAAGCGAAAGACCATATGATGCTGTAATGTCTTTGGAAGCTTCTGATAGGTTTATTGGAAACATCTGAGAATTGTGGACTTACACAAGTCTTGTTCATCTTTGGGTGCAATTTCCAGATACCTCAAGGTGCCGCGTTCATCTGTACAAACAATTATACATAAGTAAAACAAGATGGGAATTTCCAGCCATCATACTGCTCAGGAAGGACAAATGTTCTGTGTTCCAGATATGAAAATGTACATATCAACCCAAGAACAAAAGCAAAAGACCTTGTGAAGATGCTGGCGGAGGCAGGTAAGATTGTCATTATCCACACTGAAACAAGTACTGTATCAACATGGGCTGAAAGAGTAGTCTGGTCAGGAAGAAGCTATTACTCCAAAATAAAGAGAAGAAACAGCCAGATTAATGTTTGCAAATGCACACAGGAACAAAGACCTTAATCTGTGGTTTGACGAAACACTGTTTGGCCATAATGACCATTGTTACATTTGAAGGAAAAAGGGAGAAGCTTTAAAGCCCAAGGACACCATCCCAACTGTGAAACTTGGGGGTGGCAGCATCATGTTGTTGTGTTATGTTGCAGGAGGGACAGGTGCACTTCACAAAATAGATGGCATCATGAGGAAAGAAGATTATGTGGTAATACTGAAGCAACATCTCAAGTCCTTAGCCAGGAACTTAAAGCTTGGGCGGAAATGGGTCTTCCAAATGGACAATGACCTGACGCTTACTGCCAAACTGGTTACAAAGTGGCTTAAGGATAACAAAGTCAATGTTATGGAGCGGCCATCACAAAGCCCTGATCTGAATCCTATTGAAAATTTATGGGCAAAGCTGAAAAGGCAAGTGCGACCAAGGCATAAGTCTTTTTAGATAGTGTATGTAAACGTCTGGTTTCAACAGTATTTAGGTCTCCATCACACATCCTTCTCTGGTACGTGTGATGTCAGTTTCTGCATGTACCAGAGAAACACATTGTCCAATTAAATTAAATGGGTTTGCACACATCTGTCTTCACACTGACAGTCTGGTCTGTGTGGAGCACAAGGGTGCCCTTGTACGCCACACACTGACATGTCCATTTCTGCTGACAGCACTGGTGTCACACAAACCAAGTCACTGATGTGAAGTGTGAGACATCAGTGTAACACATATTGGAGGAAACACCCATCCCTTAAGTATAAAAATTTTTTTTTTTATCTGTCTCCAGTGATGCTCTAATACTTGCTTCCGGGTCCCGCTTATTATGCTCATGAATATTCACTGCACTGACGGTGGACCCGGAATCAGGTGTGACACAGCAGCGTAGGGGGGCAGGTAAGTATATAAGTTCATGCTGTCCGGATGTTGCACGAACAGCACACGGAAAATATATACACGGACAAACATACTGACAAGGCTGTCACACACGTGCGTTAAATGCACGGACACGTGAGAGAGGAATTATACAGTGGTTTTTTTGGTGTAGCAAAGAGATAGGATACAAAACCTAAGCATCTTATTGGTTGCATTAGCCTCTTACTACTGATTAATTATAATTAAATCTTTTAACTAATTGGATGTTCATTTTAAATTAACACGTTTATAGACTATGTCTCAAGCCTTTGATTAACAGTGTGGGCATACTGCCCTGGTGGGTGGGTGTGTGTGTGTGTGTGTGTGTGTGTGTGTGTGTGTGTGTGTGTGTGTGTGTGTGTGTGTGTGTGTGTGTGTGTGTGTGTGTGACGCCCTGCTGAGACCTTGGGTGAGGGAAAATTAGGGATCAGAATGTCTCACCATTCAGTTGCTGGCAGTTCCGTTTTAGAACTGCTCATACCTTATCCTGCATAGGGGCTTATTTAATTCCATTGGTGCTGATAGGGTTAAGATCTTGTTTCTTTTCTGCTGAGATTGATTTGTAGCTGTTATCTCAGCTTCAGCCATGGCCTTCCACTACATAAACTCACTCCTCACTCTCTCCTATGTCTGCTATACACGTAGTTCATTCTATAATTGATCACTTAGGAGTCTGGCTCTATAGAAACTGAGGTGTTTCTGTTGCAGCTGAGAAGCTCTCTGTTTGAGTAGCTCTGGAGAACTATTTGTTGTGTCTGTCCTTTGTTTGTCTTACCTTCTTCATGTTGTTTTATGATAGTGGTGAGACTAGCGTTTTGCTAGCCTTCACACTAGTCAGGGCGAGTTCAGGACCAGCGAGGGCCTACACACACACACATACACACACACACACACACACACACACACACACGGGGGAGGGGTGGGGGTTGGAAAAGGAACCATCTAGAGACATTAGGGAGTGCAGGGATCAGCCTCAGGCGAGTGTTAGGTGACTCCACTTCTCTTTCCCTAGCGTCAGGACTATCCGTTGTATTATTCCCCTTGTCTTGTCTTTGTGTAGAGTCAGTTGCCAGAGGTCCTCTTCTCCCTAGCGTGACAGTATGTACCTCAAACCTTATCTATGAGAACTGGACATTACAAGTTCACTCAGCAGGAAGCTTCAAGGTCATAGGCAAGTGTCTTGAAGGCTAAAACATAATGTTCCTTCAGAGATAGCTTTAAGGTCAGTGCGTGCAGGAAATGTGTCTTTTAGAAATTCGAACATAAAATCAGTGTGTATAGAACACTATACAGAAAAATGAATTCCACCATTACAGCACCGACGGGCCCATTGACTGTAATTGTCCAGATGGAGTCAACCTGTGAATCATTTCAGAGAGAATATATATCTTTCTCTCTATCTACACACACACACACACACACACACACACGTTGTAGTGCCCGGGCGTTGCCAAGGATAGTAACGGTCTCTCTCCCAGTCCGTGTGTGTCGCTGTCTGTCTCTTTCCTTGTCCGTGTCTGTCTCTTTCTATCTCTCTGTCTGAATTTTTATCAGTCTGTCTCCATCTTTGTGTCTGTCTCTTTCCAGGTCTCTCTTTGCCGGGCTGTCTCCCCACTGACATCATATTACCTCACACATAAGCTTCTTATACTAAGTTTATTTTGTTCCTATAGCAACCACTGACAGTTGCTATTAATAACCTATAGCTCCCACCTCTATTCAGTTTAATGGAGGCATGTTTTTTTTTTTTTTTAGAGTAACTAAAGCGCAGGGTTAAATTTTCCCATCAAAACATAGCCTATGACGTTCCCTGAGTCACGAGGCATCTGTGCAAAATTTCGTGATTATAAATGTGACGGTGTGGATTCCTTTAGCGGACACACACACACACTCAGCATATCTCGCTCTATATCTATAATCTAATATATAAAGCTGAATGTGTGTATGTCTGGGATTGGCATCTGCACCGTCGCAGCTACAGCCACAAAACTTTGCACACTCACACATCTGGACCCAGAGAGCGTCATAGGCTATGTTGTGAGGCGAAATTTTAACCCCGCGTGTTCCAATTTACCAATCAATTTTGCCCCTATCTACATAATGGGGAAAAAGTGAAATGAAAAGTGTATCCGCACCGTCGCATTTACAATCACGAAATTTTGCACAGACAACTCATGTGACCCAGGGAACATCGTAGACTATGTTTTGACAGGAAAACTTAACCCCGCGCTTCACAGTTACGCTCCAAAAAACATGCCTCCATTAAAGTAAATGGAGCCTGCAACTACAGGTTATTAGTAGGAGCTGTGATTGGTTGCTATAGGAACAAAAGCTTATATGTGAGGTAATAAGATGTCGGTGGGGAGACGGATAGAGAGAGACCGAGCGGCAAAAAGAGACAGAGCAGAGCACATTACTTGGCCAACTTAGTTAAATCTGTGTGAAATATCTGTGGTGTTGAAATATATGTTGTGAAATGCTTCTATTAGCATAGTTTTTGCATTTTAATAATTACATTTCTATTTGTTTTGTGGCTTTTGTGTGCAGAATACATTTTTGTTAATATATTCTATTTTGTTAACAGTTATTAACCAGGGCGAAGCCGGGTAGTACAGCATATATCTCTCTCTCTCTCTATCTATCTATATCTCACAGCCCAAGAAACACACATTTGGTGCTGGCCAATGCTCTATATAAGCAAACTGACATTCTTTGGCTGTGGGCACATGTTGCATCTTTGTGGTGAGCACAAAGATGCACGTTTTTGGTCCCAAAAAACGCTCCCTCATCATGCATTTCTTGACGCATTTTTTTAAGTCAAATCTATTGACTGGAAGGGCTCAAAAACGCAGAAAGAATTGACATGCTGCATCTTTGTGGTCACCACAAAGACGCAGCCAAAAACAAGCTGCAACGTGTGGACAGCAAAAATGAAATCTCAGACTGCTGGGGAAGGAAATATATGCAGTTTTGGGACCAACACTGCACCCAAAAAACGCAGCGTGCGCACAAGGCCTTTAGCTAAAGCACTTGCAAAATTGCTGCTTTTGTCATTCCCTCCTCACAAATAAACACATGAAGCCCTTTGAGGCTACGGGGAGGGGGCAGAAGGTCCATGTGGCTCATATGAGAAGACTGATACTAATATGCTCTGCGATTGTCGGGGGTCTGGTGGAGATTTCTCACTTGGATCCACAGAACACATAAAAATAAGTTAACAAGACAAATTAAACTGAAAGCTGTAAAGCTGTGTGCACATGATGCATATTTTGAGTTTTTTCACAAACCTGCAAACAAATCGGATGTCAGCACAGGCTTTGAGAGTCCTAAAGTGTTTTGCAGATTGAGGATTTTTTCTTTGCAGATTCGGTGCAGAATTTAATCTGCTGCCTGTCAGTTCTTTCTGCATTTTCCACCATTGAAAGCAACGAAAAAAAT
The DNA here is from genome assembly GCF_048569485.1 of Anomaloglossus baeobatrachus. Taxonomy (NCBI): domain Eukaryota; kingdom Metazoa; phylum Chordata; class Amphibia; order Anura; family Aromobatidae; genus Anomaloglossus; species Anomaloglossus baeobatrachus. Next base: position 571,736,613 of record NC_134356.1, read on the forward strand.
GGAGTCCAAAAAAAACCCCAAACCATGGTCAAAAAACACAAAAAACGCATCAACACGTGTATTTGCAGCTGCATTTTTCCTGCCAACATTAGGAAATACAACAGAAATGTCTGCACCATGAGCACACAACATAGGCACACAACACGTGCACACAGCCTGAGGAGAGAACACCTCCACACGTGTTTGTATAGTTTATCCCTCCTACCAGAATAAGCAAGAACGAGAAAGTGATTAAAAACAATTGCATGTTCTCCACCATGGCGCCAAAACAAACCCTGCTCTGCCAGAGCAACATGTACAACACACCACAGCAAACATGGCAGCCAGCTCTCCACAGCCGCCGCTAACTCCGACAACAAAGCCGCTCTCCACGTGACCGTCCCACGTGCTGCGCGGCCCCTTGGCGCCTTTATTCAAATTCTACGTAGTGACATCAGAACCGCGTCGGAGCCACGTCGCGGCGGGTTCATTACGCATGCGCGCAGAGCGGCAAGATGGCGGACAGTGCGGAACTGAAGGTAAAGCGCAGCTGGAATTGCGGGACCGGGATCCCGCCCTGTGTCCGATGAGGGGAGTCTTAGGTTCCGGTCGGGGTGGGACGATGGATCGGTGAGCCAGGAAAGGCGGGGTCCAGAAGAAGAGCGAGCTGAGCGGGCTGTGTGCAGGGTACAGTCTCCGCTATTATTGTTGCTGCTGGTGGTGTCCGTGGTGGTGGAAGGGAGGGGGCCTGGGGTGAGTGAGGGGAGGACCTGGTGGGTGACCCTCCGCCACAGCCATGTGTGCGGCCACAGCGGGGAGAGGAGCAGCTCATCCACCCCTGTGTGCCCCGTGCTGGAGGGGTCCTCACCCTCTGTCCCATCCTCCAGCTCCTCCTGTCAGCCCCGTGTGATGGGGACATGTCTGCTCTGTGGGGTGCTGCAGCCCCCCTCGTCCGGGCGCCCCGCAGGGTGCTGCAGCCCCCCTCGTCCGGGCGCCCCGCAGGGTGCTGCAGCCCCCCTCGTCCGGGCGCCCCGCAGGGTGCTGCAGCCCCCCTCGTCCGGGCGCCCCGCAGGGTGCTGCAGCCCCCCTCGTCCGGGCGCCCCGCAGGGTGCTGCAGCCCCCCTCGTCCGGGCGCCCCGCAGGGTGCTGCAGCCCCCCTCGTCCGGGCGCCCCGCAGGGTGCTGCAGCCCCCCTCGTCCGGGCGCCCCGCAGGGTGCTGCAGCCCCCCTCGTCCGGGCGCCCCGCAGGGTGCTGCAGCCCCCCTCGTCCGAGCTCCCTTGCGGGGCGCTTTAGCCCCCCCCACCCCGCGTCCGAGCTCCCTCGCGGGGCGCTTTAGCCCCCCCCCACCCCGCGTCCGAGCTCCCTCGCGGGGCGCTTTAGCCCCCCCCCCCCACCTCGCGTCCGAGCTCCCTCGCGGGGCGCTTTAGCCTCCCCCCACCTCGCGTCCGAGCTCCCTCGCGGGGCGCTTTAGCCCCCCCCCCACCTCGCGTCCGAGCTCCCTCGCGGGGCGCTTTAGCCCCCCCCCCCACCTCGCGTCCGAGCTCCCTCGCGGGGCGCTTTAGCCCCCCCCCCCACCTCGCGTCCGAGCTCCCTCGCGGGGCGCTTTAGCCCCCCCCCCCACCTCGCGTCCGAGCTCCCTCGCGGGGCGCTTTAGCCCCCCCCCCCCACCTCGCGTCCGAGCTCCCTCGCGGGGCGCTTTAGCCCCCCCCCCCCACCTCGCGTCCGAGCTCCCTCGCGGGGCGCTTTAGCCCCCCCCCCCCCACCTCGCGTCCGAGCTCCCTCGCGGGGCGCTTTAGCCCCCCCCCCCACCTCGCGTCCGAGCTCCCTCGCGGGGCGCTGTTTCCAGGTAATGGTTGTGTATGGGGGTGACACCCCACCTGTTCCCCTCATGCCTCATATTGTGTGATCTCTATGGCCCAGAGTGTGTACAGTACACTGTCTATTATCCTTGGATACGGGCCGGTCTTCTGATGGTCACTACTTTTCCACATACATAACGCTGCTGACGATCTCTGACTTTTCAGTCACATTACACTTTTTATCAATTTAAACGTACATTCTTCCTAGGACAAGTTGTGTTTTGTACAAAAAAAGTAAAAATGCACAAAAAAACCCCAACCAATCGCCATTGATTCCTAAATATTTATATTTTTTATTTTTTGCCACTAGAACTTTTTTTTCAACTTTATTTTTTTGCCTAAACCTTGTGTGATCCCCCCTCAGGCACCTGTAGTGTGGCCTCATCTCAGGGTCTGGTCTTGGCCTTATTTCTCCTGTCACCGTGTAGGATCAGGATCATGGAGCCTTCGGTTCAGGATTTATAATCCTCAGTTGGGACTAGTAGCTGTAGCACTCAAAACTGTGCCTGTATTAGTCCCTTCAGAGGCCTAAGGTCGGCGTTACAGGAGACTGTTTATCGTGCGATCGCCCCCGTCATTTGTGCGTCACGGGCAATTAGTTGCCCGTGGTGCACAAAGTCGTTTACCCCCATCACACGTACTTACCTCCCGCACGACCTCGCTGTGGGCGGCGAACATCCTCTTCCTGAAGGTGGAGGGACGTTCAGCGTCACAGCGACGTCACACAGCGGCCGCCCAATAGAAGCGGAGGGGCGGAGATGAGCGGGACGTAACATCCCGCCCACCTCCTTCCTTCCGGCAGGACGCAGGTAAGCTGTGTTCATCGTTCCCGGGGTGTCATACGGAGCGACGTGTGCTGCCTCGGGAACAACGAACAACCGGCGCGCAGAAGGAGGAACGACTTTATGAAAATGAACGCAGTGTCAATGAGCAACGATAAGGTGAGTATTTTTGCTCGTTCACAGTCGCTCGTAGCTGTCACACGCTACGATATCTCTAACGATGCCGGATGTGCGTCACTAACGACGTGACCCCGACGACCTATCGCCCGATATATCGTAGCGTGTGACACTGCCCTAAGTGAATGTTTACACCGGTCTGTTGTGTGTTTTTTACCTATCAAAAGCCACATAAAAAAAAACCTGATTACACTCCAAACATTGTTTTTGTCGCTTCCCATAAGCGCTCTCCCATCACACTTAATCTAGTCGCCTGCCTTCTTTACTAATCGGGAATTTGTATATTGAATTCTGTACTTTTATATCATTTTGTGGGGCTTTTCTGTGCGTAAAGGGGCAAATGTTGGCGTAAGATACTTCTCTTAGGGTACTTTCACACTTGCGTTGTTTTCCTTCCGTTACAATCCGCCCTCTTGGAAAACAGCGGAATCCGTTAACGGATTCCGCTGTTTCCCATAGACTTGTATGGATGACGGATTGTACCAAAAGGACCTGCGTTGCTTCCGCTGGGCGACGCTCCGTTGCTTCCGCCCAGCGGGAGGAACGCAGCATGTAACGTTGTTTTGAGCAGCGGAATCCTCTGGATTTCACTGCGCATGCTCCTTTTTTTTTTTTAAATCACAAACTTTATTTATTTACATGCCCGGCCGCCGGCAAGTGACAGCGCTCTGCTGTTCACCCGGCGGTCGGCTGCAGGGAGCGATCAGCTGATCACCCGGCGGCTGGCTGCAGGGAGCGATCAGCTGATCACCCGGCGGCCGGCTCCAGGGAGCGATCAGCTGATCACCCGGCGGCCGGCTCCAGGGAGCGATCAGCTGATCACCCGGCGGCCGGCTCCAGGGAGCGATCAGCTGATCACCCGGCGGCCGGCTCCAGGGAGCGATCAGCTGATCACCCGGCGGCCGGCTCCAGGGAGCGATCAGCTGATCACCCGGCGGCCGGCTCCAGGGAGCGATCAGCTGATCACCCGGCGGCCGGCTCCAGGGAGCGATCAGCTGATCACCCGGCGGCCGGCTCCAGGGAGCGATCAGCTGATCACCCGGCGGCCGGCTCCAGGGAGCGATCAGCTGATCACCCGGCGGCCGGCTCCAGGGAGCGATCAGCTGATCACCCGGCGGCCGGCTCCAGGGAGCGATCAGCTGATCACCCGGCGGCCGGCTCCAGGGAGCGATCAGCTGATCACCCGGCGGCCGGCTCCAGGGAGCGATCAGCTGATCACCCGGCGGCCGGCTCCAGGGAGCGATCAGCTGATCACCCGGCGGCCGGCTCCAGGGAGCGATCAGCTGATCACCCGGCGGCCGGCTCCAGGGAGCGATCAGCTGATCACCCGGCGGCCGGCTCCAGGGAGCGATCAGCTGATCACCCGGCGGCCGGCTCCAGGGAGCGATCAGCTGATCACCCGGCGGCCGGCTCCAGGGAGCGATCAGCTGATCACCCGGCGGCCGGCTCCAGGGAGCGATCAGCTGATCACCCGGCGGCCGGCTCCAGGGAGCGATCAGCTGATCACCCGGCGGCCGGCTCCAGGGAGCGATCAGCTGATCACCCGGCGGCCGGCTCCAGGGAGCGATCAGCTGATCACCCGGCAAGTGACAGCGATCAGCTGATCACCCGGCAAGTGACAGCGCTCAGCTGATCACCCGGCGGCCGGCAAGTGACAGCGCTCAGCTGATCACCCGGCGGCCGGCAAGTGACAGCGCTCAGCTGATCACCCGGCGGCCGGCAAGTGACAGCGCTCAGCTGATCACCCGGCGGCCGGCTGCAGGGAGCGATCAGCTGATCACCCGGCGGCCGGCTGCAGGGAGCGATCAGCTGATCACCCGGCGGCCGGCTGCAGGGAGCGATCAGCTGATCACCCGGCGGCCGGCTGCAGGGAGCGATCAGCTGATCACCCGGCGGCCGGCTGCAGGGAGCGATCAGCTGATCACCCGGCGGCCGGCTGCAGGGAGCGATCAGCTGATCACCCGGCGGCCGGCTGCAGGGAGCGATCAGCTGATCACCCGGCGGCCGGCTACTGGGAGCGATCAGCTGATCACCCGGCGGCCGGCTACTGGGAGCGATCACCTGATCACCCGGCGGCCGGCAAGTGACAGCGCTCAGCTGATCACTCGGCGGCCGGCTGCAGGGAGCGATCAGCTGATCACCCGGCGGCCGGCAAGTGACAGCGCTCAGCTGATCACTCGGCGGCCGGCTGCAGGGAGCGATCAGCTGATCACCCGGCGGCCGGCTGCAGGGAGCGATCAGCTGATCACTCGGCGGCCGGCTACTGGGAGCGATCACCTGATCGTTCACAATAGTCTGCCGCCGGTAAAACTGTAAAAAAAAAAAAAAAAAATCAAAACGGATTCCGTTGCTTTGCAGCATCCGTTGTGCCACTATATGCAACACATCCGTAGCATCCGTCACACAACGCAATGCAACGGATGCCGTTCAACGCAAGTGTGAAACTAGCCTTAATTGTCCAGCTGCCTCTTGCCATTTTGTACAGTCTGTGATCGGGCCGTGGATCTACTGACCTGAACTCATTGGTGTATGTGCGTCTATTCGTGCAGCTCAGGAGACCTGCGGCTGGACCAGGCATTGTGCTCCAAGCACAGCCTATATGAAATGGATGTACGAATGCTCCCCAATGGTATGTGTTGCACCAAGCTTGTTTTAGAAGTCTTAGATGCTCTACTACAAAAAATGTCTTGAGAAACCGCTAAAAAAGACTCTTCCTTTTAATTTCTATTGTAAACCATTGGGCTGGTCACAAATTCAGTCTTTTGAACATTTTTTTTTTTTTTTTTTATAATTCAGGTTTCGAAAAGCACCTGGTGTGAGAAAAGTTGTGCATCATTTTAAGGCCTCGTACACACGTTGAGTATTTAGTGATTTTCTTCTTTTTTTTTTCTTTCTCTCAGTATTTGTAGCCAAGAATAGGAAGAATACAGAAGAGGTGCCTATTATACTTTTCCTCTGATTATTCCAATCCTGGTGTTGGCTACAAATACTGAGGGGGAAAAAACTCCCCAAATACTCAGCGTGTGCACGTGGCCTAATGTTCCTTTCCCACGATGAGTTTTTGATGAAGCAGAATTTCTGCACCTATCATGCTAAAGAGATTACTTTGCATTTTTATCACATATTTGGTGCTGCGGTTTTGTCTCTTGTTGATATGTCATGTTTTAAATAAAGCTGCTTAGTTTCTGATACTTCCTAGCATATGGCTTTGATAGACTTTGTTCGAGTTTAATGTGCTGTTTTTTGTTTTTTTCAGAACTGCATTTTTTTTCTTTTTTGTTTGCCAGTAACCCCCAACCCTCCCACCCCAAGATTCATTGTACACATACCCTTAGAGCCTGATTCTTGAAGACATTTTCACCCAATTGTAAGATGCGCCTCTTAGTAAATAAGGTGCACCTTAAGCGGGCTTTACACACTACGATATCGTTAATGTTTTATCGTCGGGGTCACGCCGTTAGTGACGCACATCCGGCGCCATTAACGATATCTCAGCGTGTGACACCTTTGTGCGACCTAAAACGATCGCAAAAGTGGCAAAAATCGTTTGCCGCGGAGAGGTCGTCCTAAAACCAAATATCGTTTATTCCTTATTAGCGATGTTGTTCCTCGTTCCTGCGGCAGCACACATCGCGGTGTGTGACACCGCAGGAGCAAGGAACATCTCCTTACCTGCCTCCACCGGCAATGAGGAAGGAAGGAGGTGGGCGGGATGTTTACGTCCCGCTCATCCCAACCCCTCCGCTTCTATTGGCCGCCTGCCGTGTGACGTCGCTGTGACGCCGAACGACCCACTCCCTTAGAAAGGCGGATCGCCGGCCAGAGCGACGTCGCAGGGCAGGTAAGCCATGTGACGGGGGAGCGCCATTTTGTGCGCAATGGGCAGCGATATGCCCGTGTCGCACAAACGAGGGGGCGGGTACGCACGATAGCGATATTGTTACCAATATCGCTCCCGTGTAAAGCCCGCTTTACTTCGGCTCGCCTTTTATTAAGACTGGTACAACCCTAGAGCTAAATGCAAGTGAATGGGGCCGCAATGCCACCCTAAGAATACTGTGACAAGTCACAATATCCGGTGAGGTTGGACTCCTCGCAACGTACTTAGCGCGGTACCCTCGCGGTCACAATCTAATCCCATTCATTTATATTGTGCTGTTATGTAGCAGTGACTCCTGTGGTAGCCGTAGCCTAAATGACGTGAGCCCTGTGTTGGTTTTTTTTCTCTTCTGTTTGGCTGCATCTGGGTTAGGGTGCGCTTACACAAGCCATATGATTCGCACGAGTATTAGATCACATCACCCATCGCGGCCGGCTTCCCTCCTGACAGGAGCGGGTCAGCAGCATGTATTTCCATGCATCTGCACGCTCATGTCCCGAGAGCGTCAGGCCGTGCGCGGGTGATGTGATGTGAGACTCGCGCAAGTCCCTTGCAAGTCTGACTCCGGCCTTATATAGAGCGGATGATGCATCATTAATTTATTTATTTATTAAAATAGATGCTTAGAGAGTTGTTTGGTTGTACAAGCTACTAATCAGATTGGTACTATTACTTTAGAAAGGGTTAAAAGATTCTGGAAGCTGATTGGTTGCAGTCGGCAACTGCTCTACTTTTCGTTATGACCTATATTTGTTGCTGTTGGAATATATGTTGTGGCAGAGACATATGAAAAGAGGTTTCCTTAATGATTCTGCCACTAGCCAGCATGGCCGCAGAGGCACTAGGAGACTATGACACTCATTGCCACTTTGTCTTTATAAATGAAGCCAGGGCTCTGCTGGATGCCGGACCTCCTGGACTCACATTGGGGTCTGTCATACTGATGGGGAATAGCGCTGTAGAGGCTTTGGGCTGAACCTTTAGATCTGAAGTGTGTAAGAAAAGGGTAGTTTGCGACCATTTTTCGAGTGGGCTTGTTAATAGAACTGATGGCTTACAGTAAGAGTTAAGCTCCTGCGTTTTGATAAAATATGTAAGGATTTTCCAGTTGTCGTATTCATCTTTGGCTAATTATACTTCAGGCCTGAACTTTCCCGGCCTTTTCGTCAGCTCGTCCATGTTTTACAACAAATTACGTTTTATAAATAGCTCTGTCACTTTAATTGCTCTCGTTTGCCATTGTCAGTCCTGCAAATATTGGCGAGCTGCCCGATTGTAGCGTGTGAATTTACTATAGTGTTTGGTGACGTTCACATCACAACTCTGTAGGTAAATATACTGGGGTTGTTTGCCTCCGGTATAGAATTTTTTTGGAAAGGAGTAAAAAAAATAAGTGCGCTCTCCGGGGATGAAGAGGTTGACCGCTGTATGGAGGAACAGTCAGGACACAGGTCTGTCACATTGTGCGAGAAGCCAGCTTATTTATAGATGGTACAAAATGAGGCCATAGACCTGTCATGGCACTTGTCGTCCTTTTTACTTATTTATTTATTTTTATATATATATATATATCTATCACTGGGGAGCAGATTCTCCCTAATCATTAAGTAGGTAATTTTTTTTTTTTTTTTTTTAAACCTGTGACCATTGATTTGATTATAGCCCACACCTCACTGGTTTAGGATTGTTAAATTTCTACTGCAATATCTACAATCTTGCACATAATGTAAAACTAATGCTGCTTATCAATAATCACTGACTAGAAATGGATGATTTTCAACAATTGTTTGCCGACTGGCTATCTGTGCCGAGTCGCCCATACACAGGAACGCTTGGCATTGCCTCTCATTTCTGTGTGTTGTGATGAGAGCGGCTGTCAGACTCCTATGGCAGCGGCCTCCCTCCTCCGGACAAAAGAATCCAACAGCGAGACCCTCCCCACCTCCGTCCACCCTGACATGAACCGTCCTGCTTTCTGTAATACAGGCTGTCGTTGTCCTGCTATGTTTTCTATTTCTATAGGGCATGCGGCATCAGAAAATGACTTTGGTTTAAATCTCCTTTTTATGTTGAATATTTTGTTTTTCATTTCCTTGTGTAAATTTAAAAAAAAAAAATCACGTTTTTGATATTTTTGCACTGGCTGATATGCTTTAAGCCCTTATTAAACGGGGCAAAAATCGCACGTAAAATTGCAATGTCGTTCTAAAGACAGAGATATTCGCAATATCTAAGGGTAAGTTCACACTTCCATTGTTTTGCTTCCGTCGCCTTGAGGAATTGCGGTATCCTGCAAAATATTTTGTAGGAATCCGCTTTTTCCCCATAGATTTCTATTAGGGACAGATTGTGGCTGATGGTCTTACGTTGCATCTGCCGCATGACGGATCAGTCGTTTACTGACTGACTGTCAGGCGGGAGCAACGCTGAATCTAACGTTTTTTTTGGAGTGGCAAAAAAACGGACTCCGCAGGTGTCAGTCGCCATCCGTCACAAGCTATAATGTATGTCTATGGTGCTGGATTCCGCCGTAATCCGTCATATGACGGAATCCAGCGCTGGATTCCGTCATGCTCTACTGAGCATGCCCAGCATATTTGGCACACCCATTGGGCTATCCCAAACAGAAACAGATCACGACGGATCCGTCAAAAATCAGACACACAACGGATGCGACGGATCAGTTTTTTTCACAGGATTCTTCTGAACAGAATCCTGTAAAATAACACATCCGTTGTGTCAGTTGACATCTAAACGACGGATCAGTCGTTGCTAGGCAACGACGGACCTGACGGAAGCAAAACGGAAGTGTGGACTTGCCCTAATAGATGCTAGGGATCGTAATATCATTTGATTGTTGAAAACCAGGTATTTCAACTTGTTTAAAAATTATCGCTTGTCGGCTAGCGACTTTCCATCGACCGCAACAGTGAACTTTCGAGCGACTGTTTTGTAATAATGAGCTTGTATGCACGATAACGACAATATTCGCTTGTCAACCCCGATCGTTAAAAAAAATTCTTACTGTCTAATAACACCTTTTATATTAGACTTAAATTTTGTGATCTTTGCAGTTTTTCCAGCAGTCTTGTTATATACTGGACGGGATTACTATGAGAAACAGCCCCTCTGTGTACGGCTGATGACACAACTTACAATTGGGGGTTACAGATCACCAGGGGGCGGTTACAGCTGCCGCTCACTATGCACCAATCTATGACTGAAAGCCAGAGGCTGCCGGGAAAAATAAAGTTTTTCTCTTGGATTCGGGGCTTTTAAGTGCTGCCATCGCACTGCGTCAGAATGCTATTAACCTGTAGAATAACCCCATGTTTATAGGTTAATAGTGTTTTTATTGTTGTTGTATTTTACGACAGGTTCCTTTTTACGTTCTCACATGTTGGTAATTGGATCACTTCAGTTTGCATACAACGTGGTCTTATGGATATCCTGGTTGAGCTGCATTTACACTGGTTGACTGCGGTCTTTCGAAGGGAATCTGTCACCCCCGTTTTTGCTCCCCCATCTGAGAGCAGCATAATATAGAGACAGAGACCCTAATTCCAGCGATGTGTCACTTACTGAGCTGTTTGCTGTCATTTTGATAAAATCAATTTTTTCGCTTCTACAGATCTAGCAGTTATACAGAGCTCATGAATATGCTGGACTACCTGGCAGCACACCAAGTAGTCCTCTACTGCTGATTTAAACAGTGATATACCTGGTGACAGATTCACTTTGAGTGGTGGTGTGCAAGATGATGGGTGATCGTTTAATAACCTGTTTAGACAGGCCAGCTGCTAATAGAATATAATTATGGCTATGTGCGCACGTAGCATTGTCCCTGCAGAAATTTCTGCAGCGATTTGAACAGCACACGTGCACTTCAAATCGCTGCAGAAAGAGTCCGTAGTGGAAAAAAAAGCAGATTTCATGCGCTCTGAGTGCAGCCCCTCCCATAGACAGAGCGGGGGCTGCATGCAAAGCGCACGGAATAAGTGACATGTCACTTCTTAGAACGCGCGCTTCGGGCAGCAACCAAAGCGCTGCATTCTAATACGCCACGTGCGCACGTCTCCTGCATAATCTTCATAGATTATGCTGGGGACGCAGGACGCATGCAGTTATGCTGTGGTGCAGATCGCAGTGTAACTGCATGCAAATACGCAACGTGCGCGCATAGCCTATCTCTGCAGCACAGGTCCTGTTTACAAAGGAAGATGGGTTTTAAGCAAGCTTATAAATAATTTCCCCAACAAACCTGGTGTTTTGCTTGTTTTGTCAGGCAATTGACAGCAAAGCTGGATTGCCTATTGGCCAGACCCTAAAGGGTGCTTTACACGAGACGACGGATTGTGCGATGCATCGTTGGGGTCACGGTTTTCGTGACGCACATCCGGCATCATACACGACGTCGTCTCGTGTGAAACCTGAGCGACGCAGTGGCAGCACACATCGCTCCATGTGACACCACTGGAGCGATGAACTCTGCTTACCTGCGTCCCACTGCTCCCACCGGCTATGCGGAAGGAAGATGGTGGGCGGGATGTTTACGTCCCGCTCATCTCCGCCCTTTCGCTTCTATTGGCCGGCCGCTGTGTGGCGTCGCTGTGACGCCAAACGTCCCTCCCCCGTCAGGAAGTGGATGTTCGCCGCCCACAGGGAGGTCACTCAGCAGGTAAGTACGTGTGACGGGCGTTTCACAGCTTTGTGCGACACGGGCAGCTTTTTGCCCGTGACGCACAAACGACGGGGGCGGGTACGATCGACTCTGAAATCGCACGATCGGTCATCCCGTGTAAACCAGGCTTTAGGCTTGTGTGTGTGTGTGTGTGTGTGTGTGTGTGTGTGTGCGTGTGTGTGTGTGAAAAAAAAACCACCCTAAAATAAAGTTGTTTTTTTTTATGTGTACACGAATTTCTGCATCTCATGGCAGGACAAATGCATCAGAAAATAAATGCACGTTTTTGGTGCAGATTTTTTTCCCCATTCATTAGTATGGGTGGGGGAAATCCGCAACAAAAATGCTGAAAGAATTGACATTGTGCAGATTTAAATTTGCAATTAGAAAATAGGAAAGCTGCAAGTATATTTAGGCGGCTTTATCAAAAACTGTTGCCAGTTGTACCCCATGTGCACACGTTGCTTTTTTCCTGCTTTTTTTTTTTTTTATGCGTTTCTTTTCCTTGCAGATTTTCATCAATCCTGCAAGGAAAAACGCATGCCAGTAAGGGCTATGAGAATCCTGACTTGCTGTGTACATGCGGCTTTTTTTTTTTAAATTTTTTTTATCGTTGCAGAAAAAATAATCAGCATGTTAATTCTGCCGCCCCCCCCCCCTCTTCTCTCGTTTCTATTATCCACTCCAGAGCTTTATCACTGCAGTGGATTTTATCTGCCAGGGCTGTGCTCGCAGCACTGACAGATCGCCTCACACACCATGCATATGGCATGGTCTCTGAGGCTTTCTGTAGCTCAGTGACCCGGGGTCATCATGGTGATGGCCCAGGGTTGCCATGGCAGTGATCGGGTCCCTGTGATCGCCTTACAGGGACCCAATTGCCAGGGAGAGGTAAGCGATGCCTCTCCCTGTCTCCTGAATGCTGCAACCGCATTGATCACAGCATTCAGAGGGTTGAACTGCCAGAAGCGGTGTGGGGACTGCTCCGGGCTGTGACCGCCGGGTCATGGCTGTAACATCAGCCGAAGACCAGCGGCGATCGAGGGGGTACAGTGCAGAAACCCCTGCGATCGCCATAACTAAAGGGGAAAATAAAACGTGCAAAAAAAAGTGCAGAAATGCGATTAAAAAAATGTTCTGTTTTCCTGCCAAAACATGCTTTATGTGCAGAAAATCTGCACACAAAAAAGCAACGTGTGCACATAGCCTTTTGCTTATTTTTAGTTTTATTACAATAGAATTCAATATACCTTGTTGTTCTGACATATGACGGTTGCACGGACTGTCACTATGCGGACCGCAACTGGGCTCCCTTTGCTATTGCAGCTCTTAAGGCTGCTTTCACACATCAGCTTTTTGCAATCAGGCACAATCCGGCGCGTTGCAGAAAAAAACGCATCCGTTTTTTTTTTTGCCGCCGGATCCGTTTTTTCCTCATAGACTTGCATTAGCGCCGGATTGTGCTGCATGGCCTTGCGTTGCGTCTGTTTTTTGCCGGATGCGGCATATTTAGCCGATGCTGAGGCTGCATGGAACGTTGCTTGCAGCGTCTTTTGTCTGTGGCGAAAAACTGCATTGCGCCGCGATTTACAATGCAAGTCTATGGACGCCGGATGCAGCGTTCTGCGGCAAAAAATGCATCCGGCGGCCGGATGCGGTTTTTTGAACTGCGCATGCTTAGCATCATACCGGATCCGTCAAAAAACGGACGGGCTGCATGGAAAAACTTATGCAACGGATCCAGTTTTTTCGCCGCATCTGTTGCATAGATTTTTGAGCCGGATGCAAAAAAAACAATGTGTGAAAGCAGCCTAAGCCGTGTAGTCTGTGCACAGCTCCAGCCTGAAGCAACAGCTTATAATGAACGCTACTGATCTCATCTGCCAGATTATGTGCCCATCTCAGTCTTGATCTAAACTGTCACAGGTTTGCATTTTTGTAAGCCATCGGATGTGTGGGGTCAGGTATGTTGGCGGTTTAAGGGCACGACATTTAATTCACAAGTCGTTTAAAAAAAATCTTTGACATCCTTGATTTTTATCGTTGTGTAACGATGCACAGACCATTGATGAAAATCGGATCCAAAACACTGATGCACAATGATTGTACCCTGAATCGGCTCTTACAATCATCAGTGATTTCTCTTACATAAAATTGCCACTCCTGTCCTATTCATTGCAATGTTATCACAGATTGTACACTGCCATCAATGTGCTGTGTCTATGGTCCGTGATCTATCAGACACGGACAAATCTCCAGTGTTGTGAATGAGACTTCACTAAATCTCAATCGTGTCCGATATGGAGAAGGCCAAAGTGTAATTTGACTGGCACTGTGGATGTCCACTTTAATCCGCAGCGATGTCTGCAATATAAATTGACATTCTTTAGATGTTGCTGCAGATTTCACTCTTTGCATTGCAAATCCACACAAATTCCGCAGCAGAAAGGTCCTGTGGGAACCTACCCTAAAAATCCAGCACAAATACTGCACACAGAGCCGCAGCATGCTCTAACACAGGGTTTCCCCAGACTCCAGCCCTCGGGGCCCCCAACAGGTCATGTTAGGATTTCCTTAGCATTGCACAGATGAGAGAAATTGTGGTAATTTCCAATTTCTTGGTAATGATTCCATCACCTGTGTAATGCTATGGATATCCTGAAATGTGATCTGTTGGGGACCGTGAGGACTGAGTTTGGGGAACACTGCTGTAATATCTAGGTATTGGTTAATAGAATAGGACGTTGTCAGTCACTGGTACTCTATTGCATAAAATCGGAAAATGAAAGACGGGTTTTTTGCCGCGCTATGAACCACAAAGCTAAAGATTTCTTAAAGTATTCTTTTATTGAGCCATTCCAACGCGTTTCAAAGGCATATCCGCCTTCTTCTTCAGGGAAAAAAAATGTTTGTTTTTTCCCTGAAGAAGGCAGATATGCCTTTTAAAACGCGTTGGAATGGCTCAATAAAAGAATACTTTAAGAAATCTTCAGCTTTGTGGTTCATAGCGTGGCAAAAAACCCGTCTTTCATTTTCCGATTTTATACAGTAACCTCACTTTGACGGGGCCGCTGCTGAACCATCCTAGCACTCCCATACGTCTGCACAGGGGTTGTGACTGGCACAACCTGACCAGGTGAGTGCATCCATTCTCTCTACCCTTCAAACCCAAATACCGGGTAAGACCCTATTGCGCCTTTCTTTCCCTACTACAGATTCTCTCAAGTCCACTGGTACTCTATTGTGAGATCTTCTTCACCACGTGTGAATCAGGCCTTTTGACTATTTTTATCCTTCTGTGGTTTTATTGATTAGCCTCCAGTGTCAATACTTGGATCATTTTCGGATTGCCCTCGGGAAAAACAACCAATTTAATGATTTTTATAGCCTGTAATGTTTTGTGTAGTTTACTATTCGTGCTGAGAAACTTAAGCTGCAAGATATGAACGTGCAAAGCGCTTGTTACCGGTTGATATGATCTTTTACACAGCGTAAAAAAAAAAAATCATTCTCAGCTGTGCATCGTTTTGTGTAAACAGGATTTGTGCTACCAAGTGTTAGCACATAGTCTGCCTGTGTAAACAGGCATTTAACTAATCGTGAAAATTCACTGGCCAGTGGTCAGACCGTGCTGCCGGTTTGTCTGTGTGAATAGACCCGTCCTTTTGTCCATTACAGTCAAACAGTGGGATGTTTGGGTCTACTGCGCTTTCCAAATCGCATCACTACATGGTGAATGCAAATCATGGTGCATTAATAAAGAGCCTCTCTCAGATCTGGCCTGTTCCATGGTTCCATGGCGGAGCATAACGTGTGGCAGAGTATGGTAATTGATTCACCCCGCCCCATTTATTTGCCGTTTTATAGTAAAAATCCTAACGCCGTTGAATTTGTCACAATATCACATGTACAATTGCAGTGTCGCTTGATCCCTTATGAATACTTTTATATGTGATCTTGCAATGCTTTTCCTCCAGATTTGCACGTTTTGGATTAGTGTACGGAGCCCCAGAACATGTCCTGATAATTACCGTGCGGTTTCATGCTTGGCACTGTCCCTCCCTTCTCCGCGTTATGATGCCGTTACCCATCTAGGTTTACTTTTTATGATCACAAGGTAAAATGATAGCTGAGAAAATTCTTAAAAGGAACCGGTCACCGTTTTTTCGGCATATAAGCTGCGGCCACCACCAGTAGGCTCTTTTATATACAGCATGTTAGAATGCTGTGTATAACAGCCCAGGCCGCTGTGTAGAACATAAAAAACCAATTTATAATACTCACCTAAGGGGCGTTGCGTTGGAGTTGGGCCATATGGGCGTGTCCGTTCTCCGGTGCCAGTGCCGCCTCTTTCGTCCATCTTTGTCCTCCTTCTGTAGCCGGGGTGCATGACGCGTCCTACGTCAACCACTCAGGCCGGTATTAAGGTCCTGTGCAGGCGCACTTTGATCTGCCCTGAGCAGGGCAGATCAAAGTATTGTAGTGCGCCTGCGCGGGATCGGCGAGTATGTATGACGTAGGACGCGTAATGCACACAGGCTTCAGAAGAAGGAGGACGAAGATGGCCGAAAGAGGCGGCGCTGGCACCGGACAACGGAGACACCCATATGGCTCAACTCCACCGCAGCGTGACGTCCTAGGTGAGAATTATAAAGTGTTTTTTTTTATATTCTATACAGCGGCCTGGGCTCTTATATACAGCATGTTAGAATGCTGTATATAAGAGCCCACTGGTGGTGGCCGCAGCTTATAGGCCGAACGGTGACAGGTTCTCTTAAGTTTGTGCATAAAATAGATCATCACCATTTGTCAGTTCAGTTATTTCAGGGAAAACCAATTTCTAAGATTGAATTCACATGCTGCAGATATGTTGCTGAAAAATTCTGTTGAAATCCATTCCACTTATCCAAATGGTATTTTTGTAGACCTCTGTATGCTCCATGATGTTTTACTTTTTGAAAAAAAAACCTCCCATACACATTAGATGTCTGTCGGCCAAATGACAGCCTTGTCCCCCGATTTGCACATGCTCTTAAGCTCTGCTGAGCACTTTTGTACTTTGAGGGCCACATGGGCTAATCTTGCAGAGTAAAAGGATGGATTGTCCATTGGAAATCCACCTGGCAGGATCCTCCTCTCCAAGACCTCATCTGTTGGGAGGCCCCATACACAATAGACTGTTGGCCTATATCGATGGACTCAGCCAACTTTAGTTACATGTGTCTGGGTGCCTGTAAAACGCCTCTTCTTTGGGTATCTTAACGTAATTTATCATCTGTTGGAGATTTGGGACACACAATGGGCCATTAATTGAGATCTTCCAAAACCTAATTCGATAGAAAGCTGTGGACAAAAAAGCGCAAATAGGGTCTTACCCCAATAGACACTGGGTGAATATAATGAGCTGTCCTACTCACAAGATAGAGTTGAGAGTCACAACTACTGTAAAAGCATAGATATCCTGATCACGGCAGCAGTACCCCAGATGTCAGATAACAGAGAGAGGTAGAGAGGGGCTTTCAAACACCGCACCAATGATCACCGATGAGAGAAGTCAGATTAATGTATCTTTATTTTGCAACTTATGTCCCACAAATAAAGATTTGAGCATGTGTAAACCAATGTTCACCTTGTATTTTGCCATTTTTCTGCCTAACATGTCTTCATGCACTTCAGATGGTCGGCCGACCCCACTCATAGGGTCCATATTACACGAACCCACAGAGCTGTACTGTCCGTGTAGTGTCTCATCTGTAATACCTGCTGCAGGCGCGGTACACTGAGTCGTGTGCATGCAGTCTGTACAGTCCTGGTGATGCTGTGCTAGAGCTGTAGACGCTCCATGTGCTGCTGCTGTACGTTCCCTCCTTTTGTATTATTGAGAACATTATAATGTGTAAATGTTCAGGGTTTTTCCACTTTTAAGTAAGGCTTAGTCATCTATTACAAAAGGTTCTGCCACTTTTGATCGCACTTTCTGTTTCAGGACTTGTTTGCTATCGGGTCTGTTCTGCTTTCATGGTCTGGATGTAAACATAAGGCTGGGGCAACACAGCAACTTATTGTGCAACAGCATGTCTGTGAGGCGACAAACGATTGTGCAACGTATCTGTGACTTTCTGTGCCACCACTATTTTACAGCTTTGTTAATAAAACAGCCAACGTACAGACAAGGTGCAGCCTTCTTGCATTGAAGTCTGTCATGTGAGACATGTGCAAAATGCAAGCGGATGCAGAAAATCAAACATATTTTTGTAAACCTCTGCGACTGTGCCACCGCCACACTGATTATTTTATCTACTCCCCTATATAACGCCATTAATTTCCATAGCGCTATACAAAGATCAGTATGCCGTGGCCGCGCCACAAGCTCCATAGGAAATAATTCGATCCAATGTTGCTATGTAACACTGCGATATCTGGGTATGCTCTCATATGGCGCTTATTTGCCGTGTACAATAAATAAATACATACTATAGAACACTGCATAATATATATGTGTCTGTGTGTGTGTGTGTGTGTGTGTGTGTATATAGATATAGATATAATATATATATAGATATATAGATATTAAACTATAGAACACTGCATTATACACACACACACACCGTATTTTTCAGACTATAAGACGCACCTGACCATAAGACGCACCTTGGTTTTAGTGGAGGAAAATAGGAAAATAAAGTTTTAAGCAAAAATGTGGTCATGACACACTTATGGGGCGAGGATCTGCTGCTGACACTGTTATGGGGTAATGGCCTACTCATATACTCCCCAGCCTGCTATATACTCCCCATCCTGCTCATATACTCCCCAGCCTGCTATATACTCCCCATCCTGCTCATATACTCCCCAGCCTGCTATATACTCCCCATGCTGCTCATAATATACCCCATATCCTGCTATATACCCTCATTCTGCTCATATACTCCCCATGCTGCTATATAACCTCATCCTGCTCATATACTCCCCATGCTGCTATATACCCTCATCCTGCTCATATACTCCCCATGCTGCTATATACCCTCATCCTGCTCGTATATACCCTCATCCTGCTCGTCTACTCCCCAGCCTGCTCGTCTACTCCCCAGCCTGCTCGTCTACTCCCCAGCCTGCTCGTCTACTCCCCAGCCTGCTCGTCTACTCCCCAGCCTGCTCGTCTACTCCCCAGCCTGCTCGTCTACTCCCCAGCCTGCTCGTCTACTCCCCAGCCTGCTCGTCTACTCCCCAGCCTGCTCGTCTACTCCCCAGCCTGCTCGTCTACTCCCCAGCCTGCTCGTCTACTCCCCAGCCTGCTCGTCTACTCCCCAGCCTGCTTGTCTACTCCCCAGCCTGCTTGTCTACTCCCCAGCCTGCTTGTCTACTCCCCAGCCTGCTTGTCTACTCCCCAGCCTGCTTGTCTACTCCCCAGCCTGCTTGTCTACTCCCCAGCCTGCTTGTCTACTCCCCAGCCTGCTTGTCTACTCCCCAGCCTGCTTGTCTACTCCCCAGCCTGCTTGTCTACTCCCCAGCCTGCTTGTCTACTCCCCAGCCTGCTTGTCTACTCCCCAGCCTGCTTGTCTACTCCCCAGCCTGCTTGTCTACTCCCCAGCCTGCTTGTCTACTCCCCAGCCTGCTTGTCTACTCCCCAGCCTGCTTGTCTACTCCCCAGCCTGCTTGTCTACTCCCCAGCCTGCTTGTCTACTCCCCAGCCTGCTTGTCTACTCCCCAGCCTGCTTGTCTACTCCCCAGCCTGCTTGTCTACTCCCCAGCCTGCTTGTCTACTCCCCAGCCTGCTTGTCTACTCCCCAGCCTGCTTGTCTACTCCCCAGCCTGCTTGTCTACTCCCCAGCCTGCTTGTCTACTCCCCAGCCTGCTTGTCTACTCCCCAGCCTGCTTGTCTACTCCCCAGCCTGCTTGTCTACTCCCCAGCCTGCTTGTCTACTCCCCAGCCTGCTTGTCTACTCCCCAGCCTGCTTGTCTACTCCCCAGCCTGCTTGTCTACTCCCCAGCCTGCTTGTCTACTCCCCAGCCTGCTTGTCTACTCCCCAGCCTGCTTGTCTACTCCCCAGCCTGCTTGTCTACTCCCCAGCCTGCTTGTCTACTCCCCAGCCTGCTTGTCTACTCCCCAGCCTGCTTGTCTACTCCCCAGCCTGCTTGTCTACTCCCCAGCCTGCTTGTCTACTCCCCAGCCTGCTTGTCTACTCCCCAGCCTGCTTGTCTACTCCCCAGCCTGCTTGTCTACTCCCCAGCCTGCTTGTCTACTCCCCAGCCTGCTTGTCTACTCCCCAGCCTGCTTGTCTACTCCCCAGCCTGCTTGTCTACTCCCCAGCCTGCTTGTCTACTCCCCAGCCTGCTTGTCTACTCCCCAGCCTGCTTGTCTACTCCCCAGCCTGCTTGTCTACTCCCCAGCCTGCTTGTCTACTCCCCAGCCTGCTTGTCTACTCCCCAGCCTGCTCGTCTACTCCCCAGCCTGCTCGTCTACTCCCCAGCCTGCTTGTCTACTCCCCAGCCTGCTTGTCTACTCCCCAGCCTGCTTGTCTACTCCCCAGCCTGCTCGTCTACTCCCCAGCCTGCTCGTCTACTCCCCAGCCTGCTCGTCTACTCCCCAGCCTGCTCGTCTACTCCCCAGCCTGCTCGTCTACTCCCCAGCCTGCTCGTCTACTCCCCAGCCTGCTCGTCTACTCCCCAGCCTGCTCATAATATACCCTTATCCTGCTGTATGCCCTCATCCTGGTGTATGGCCGCATCCTGTGGCACATAAAAAAAAATAAACGTTCATACTCACCTCACCTCACTCCTTGCAGCACCGCTCCTCTTACCGCACTGATGATGAGCCGCACATGATCACTCCAGGCTGCAGTTGCCAGGGGTGATCATGCGGGCCGACTGTTTATCCCTGTCCATCACCCCGCCCAACTGTCAGTGCCGGCTTCACCGCTGAGAGATGGGCGGGAGGATGGGCGTGCATATTAAATGAGCGGGTTCACGTGGTCACGGCAGGCTGCTACAGCCTGATGACCCGCTCCACCGCAGCACCCTCATTCCCCGCAGCCACAGTCGGACCATAAGACCAATATTTGGGGGGGAAAAAGTGTGTCTTATGGTCCGAAAAATACGGTATGTGTGCGTGTAATTAATATATATAAAAATATGCAGTTTTCTATAGTACTGCTGCTATAATCAATGAAACTTCTGAAATCTCATGCACAACATGCTTCCTCCCCCCCCTTTTTTTTTTTCTTTTTTTTTCTTTCTTTCTTTCTATAAATTATATAGTCAATTGTGCAAGTCCTGAATCCTGTTGCGTATTTATTAAGGCGCAGAATGTTACTTTTAATGTTTCTGCAGAGCGTTTTACCCTTTTCATATTCATGGGTAGAAAAAAAGCGCTTCCAGTAGATGGTTTTCCTGCCACCACTAATTTTTGGTGTGGGAAAAAAAATGCTGCAAATCCACATGAACCTTTTGCTCTGTAGGGAGTGACACATGTGGCCATTCAGTCTAAGGTCTTGTGCGCATGCTGCGTTTTTTGCTGTGGTTTTCGTGTGTAGTTTTGGTCTCAAAACTGCATGAATTTTCTTCCCCACAAAGTCTGAGATTTCAGTTTTTCTGTCTGCAAGTTGCATATTTGTTGTTTTTTGGGGTTTTTTTGGCTGCGTCTTTCTGGTGACCACAAAGATGCAGCATGGCAATTCCTTCTGCGTTGTTGCCAGCATTTTTGTGCTCTTCCACTCAATAGATTTGACTTATAAAAAAAAAAAAAGCGGCAAAAAAATGCATGCCGATGGATTGTTTTCTGGGACCAAAAAAAGTGCATCTTTGTGGTGGTTTAGCTGTATCCTGCTGGAGTAGTAGTCTTTTGGCCTGGGCAATATACAGCTGCATTTCCATCTTTGCTGTAAGTATTATTATTATTATTATTGTTTATTTATAGAGCACCATTGATTCCATGGTGCTGTACATGAGGGGGTTACATACAGAATACATATACAAGTTACAATAGACAGACTGGTACAGAGGGAAGAGGGCCCTGCCCTTGCGGGCTTACATCCTAAAGGATTTTGGGGAGGAGACAGTAGGTGGGGTGTAGGTTGGGCGGCAGCTCCGCACGGTGGTGGGGCGGCAGCTCCGCACGGTGGTGGGGCGGCAGCTCCGCACGGTGGTGGGGCGGCAGCTCCGCACGGTGGTGGGGCGGCAGCTCCGCACGGTGGTGGGGCGGCAGCTCCGCACGGTGGTGGGGCAGTGGCGTCATTGTAGATTATAGGCATTTCTGAACAGATGAGTTTTCAGAGTCCGTTTGAAGTTTGCAAGTGTAGTAGATAGTCTGATGTGTTGAGGCAGTGAGTTCCAGGAGACTGGGGATGCTCGGGAGAAGTCTTGGAGTCGGTTTCATGAGGAGCGAATGAGAGAGGATATTTATTCCTCTTTTTTATATTATATATAGTGTAGGGACCTACAAGTATGAGGTTCCCGTGACGAAAGTTGTAGGCTTCCGTCTTATGGCCATAGCACAATTAGGATTAGCAGCGTTTTTGACGCAGTGTATTTTCCCTGTGTCCAAAGCCCTGAGTTGTATAGTAGAGGCACAGTGGATGGGATTTATAGAAATCTCCTGCCTGCTGTACTTTTTTCCACAGTGTAAACTGATCTGTGGCGTGGATTTCTGAGCTACAGAATGTCAATTTATGCTGCAGAGACGCTAGTGTTCTCAGTGGGAGAACAGAGCGAATGTTCGCTGCACACAGAATGCTGACAGTGGGCCCAGACCGCTGCGTTCTCCTGTAGAGAACACTAGTCTCCGTAGGAGAGAAGACTGTGCCCAGATCGTACCCTTAGGCCAGGTCCACGCGGGGCACTACTGGAATCCTCGCGTGACACTCAGCTCATGCTGGCAGCACAGCGGGAGCCCAGTGTCATGCGAGTGTCACTGCGACTGAGGTCAGATCGGACCACAGCTGCGGGGCGCGGGACGACACTGAGGAGGGGAGGGCTGGTGTTGGGGAGGGCCGGCACGGAGGAGGAGGGGCTGGCACGGAGGAGGAGAGAGAGGGATTTATCTCCCTCTCTCCTCCGTAGCCGGCTATTGCCATTCTCGCCCTGCACTCGCAGTACACCGGTGTTCTGCGAGTGCAGTGCGATCTTTCTCTTGCCCCATAGACTTGAATAGGTGCGAGAGAAAGAGTCTCGCATTATAGTCGCAGCATGCTGTGATTGTTTTCTCAGTCCGATTGGGGCCGAGAAAATAATCGCTCATGGGTGCTGGGACATAGCGTAATATTGGTCCGAGTGGAATGCGATGTTTTATAGCACTCCACTCGGTCCGATTTTCATGCCGAGTGGCTTAGGCCTTAATCTTTTGCCTATAGGCAAAATAAAATATTATTGGTGTACTCCTTTTCAAAACCTTTTAATTTCATGTACGAATGCTATCTTTGGTTTTCACGGATCGCACTCATACCTGTGATAGTCTGAGGCCTTTCACATGTCCGTGATTTTTTTTTTTTTGTGGACCATGCAGTCCTCAGAACATTGCTGAGACGTGTCAGATTTCGGGGTAAGTGTCAGATCAAAATTGGCAATGCAAGTCTGAATCATTGATAAAATGTGACTACGTTGGGATGACATCCGAGTGCTGTTCGATTTTCATGGACTGTCATAATGGAGAAAAGGTGGGGAAACATTTATCTCTGCGTACTAGAAAAACGGATCAAAATCTGAGCAGTCATCAGTCTGTTCTTTTTCTTGTACTTGCAAAATTGGACTTGTAAATGAGCCCTAACGCTATGTTCACGCTAGGTGTTTTTATTTATTTTTCATTGGTTTTATGCAAATCCATGCTTTCAAAAAGCTGCTCTTTACGGTATCGGCAAAACCTGAGATTCCAGAAATGTCATTCGCACACACCTTTTTGTTTTTCCTTCTCCCCTGGCCGAAATGGAAAGCTACTGCAATTTTTGAAAGAAGTAGAATCTCCCTTCTTTCAGCATCTTTATTTTATTTTTTTTTTTTCTGCTCTTTTCTTTTTTTTTTTTTTTTTTTTTTTTCACCATTGATAAAACACAGCTGCATTTTTTTGGGGGTGAATGACACAAATTTACTTTACACATATATTGTAGACAAATTATTGAATGTTCTCAGTGAGAGGAACACAATTATAGTCTTGTGATACCTTTTAATGGCTAACTAAAATAAAATAAAGTGATGTTACAAAGCAAGCTTTCCAGACATCTCAGGTCCCTTCTGGAAAGCTTGCTTTGTAACATCATTTTATTTTAGTTAGCCATTAAAAGGTATCACAAGATTATAAATTTTGTTTCTCTCACTGAGAACATTCAATAATATTTCAACTGGCTAACACGGCACCAAACCCTTTTCACTTGTAGACCAATGACACACCGATAATGCAGTGAAAAACTCAGCTTTTTTTTTTTCTTCTTTTTTTGCTGCCCCCCAAAAGCACTGTCTGAGCATAGCCTTAAGGGTGCTTTACGCGCTGCGACATCGTAACGATATAGTGTCGGGGTCACGTCGTTAGCGACGCACATCCGTTGCCGTTAGCGACATCGCAGCGTGTGACACAAAGGAGCGACGATCAACAAGCGCAAAAACATGAAAAATCGTTGCTCGTTGACACGTCGGTCCTTTCCCAAATATCGTTGCTGCTGCAGGTACGATGTTGTTTGTCGTTCCTGCGGCATCACACATCACTGTGTGTGACACCGCAGGAATGACGAACATCTCCTTACCTGTGTCCACTGGCAATGAGGAAGGAAGGAGGTGGGCGGCATGTCCCGGCCACTCATCTCCGCCCCTCCTCTGCTATTGGACGGCTGCCGTGTGATGCCGCACAAACCGCCCCCTTAGAAAGGAGGCGGATCGCCGGCCAGAGCGACGTCGCAGGGAAGGTAAGTCCGTGTGACGGGTGTTAGCGATGTTGTGCGCCACGGGCAGCGATATGCCCGTGACGCACAACCGACGGGGGCGGGTACACTCGCTAGCGATATCTGTACCGATATCGCAGTGTGTTAAAGTACCCTTTACTCTTGATGAAGGGTCTGAACATTGTGCTCACAAGTAAGGCTATGTGCGCACGTTGCGTAAATTCATGCAGTTACGCTGCGCTTTGTAGCGCAGCGTAACTGCATGCGTCCTGCGTCCCCTGCACAGTCTATGGAGATTGTGCAGGGGCCGTGCGCATGTGGCGTTTTAGAGCGCAGCGCTTCGGCTACTGCCGAAGCGCTGCGCAAAAAGAAGTGACATGTCACTTCCTCCGTGCGCTTTGCCGGCAGCTCCTGCTCTGTCTATGGCAGGAGCTGCAGGCAGAGCGCACGTTCTCGCCGGCACCATGCGCTTCAGAACGGAGCTTTTCAGCTGCGCTCTGAAGCGCACCTTTTACGGTGCTGGGCTAGTACGCAACGTGCGCACATACCCTAATTGTATCCTAAATGTTGTGTTCTTTGGAGCTGAGCTTTATAGGAGTTGTGCTGCCTGGTCTTGTGTAAAACCTTGGCTTGGCAGTGTGTGGCTTTGTTTTTGACGCCATCAAAATTACAGTGTAATGTATTGTAATTTGAAAATTGTTTAGGTGGAGTTTAAAGTAATGTTGCCATTGGTATATTTTTATTTTTTTTGTACCTGGTACCTTTTTTTTTTTTTTTTTTTTATTTGGTCAGTACAGTTATGCAAAAGACTTTTTTTTTTATTTATTTATTTTTTTTGTTTCAATTTTTTTTGGAGGCGACGTGACCAAAACAGCAATAATTGTAATTTGATTCTTAAATACCAAATATGGTATTCTTAAGATATATATTTTTATATGATATTTTACTTTTATTTTTTTATTGTATTTTTTTTTACCATTTTTATTTATTTTTTTTTCAGCCTCCCTCTCCCCATGGGATTTGAACATTAATCACAGGTACTATACAATGTAATGCATTTTTATTCATTTTTTTTTTTTTCTAAGGTTTTGTATTTTTTTTTTTTTTTTATTAAGGCCTCCGGTTTTAACTTTTTTTTTTTTTCTAACATGCGTGTTATGAAAGATCGAACATGCAGCCAGTATACTCGCTAGTTCTTTTCACACGTCCGTATTAATTTGTGAATTGAGTGGCTGCAAAGAAATCATTGCGAAATAGTCTGTGGCCCGTGTTCATAGGATACGGTGATTTCTGTTATACATAGAAGTGCCGATGCGCTGCTGTATATAGCACAAGTGATCAGATCTTCAACTCCCCCAAAGGGACTATTTAAATTCAGTAAAGAAAATTTTAAAGCTATGGAAAAAAATGCAACACAAAATCAAAACCGCTTTTTGTCCTATTAAAAATGAAGCAATAAATACACATTTAGTCTCGCTGCCTTCGTAAAAGTCCGATCTATCAAAATATGAAATTAACCAAATCAGTAAACTTTTTTTCTTAAGCTGCCACACTAAGAAGCAATTCAAACATAGTATCTACCCCAAAATGCTATCCATAATAATGTCAGCTCGGTGCCCAAAAAATAAGCCATCGCTTACCCTCAATTCTTAAAATTTAAAATGTTATGGATCTCAGAAAATGGCGACATGCAAAAAGAAATATTCACCACTTAATCTTTTTTTATATTTTTTTTTTTTTTAATGCAATGTCAACCGACTTGCCCCCCCCCTTTTTTTATTATATATATATATATATATATATATATATATATATATATATATATATATATATATATATATATATATATATATATATATATATTATATTATATTATATTATATTATATTATATTATATTATATTATATTATATTATATTATATTATATTATATTATATTATATTATATTATATTATATTATATTATATTATATTATATTATATTATATTATATTATATTATATTATATTATATTATATTATATTATATTTAGCTGTACTACCCGGGTTAATAACTGCTGTTAACAAAATAGTCTATCTCTGTCACTTTCCCTGTCTGTCTCTTTCCCTGTGTCTGTCTCTTTGTTTGTCCCTTTTACCTGTCTTTGTCTCTTTCCCTCTCTTTCCCTGTCTGACTGTTTCTCTGTGTCTGTCTCTGTCTGTCTCTCACCCTGTCTGTCTGTCTGGCTGCATTGTGACACGCCAACATTCCATATAAGAGCGTGGCTGCGCATTCTTCTGAAGTTCTGGCTGCACTGTGGCTCCCAGCTCCATTCGCTTTAATGGAGGCAGATTTTTTGGCAAATAACTGTAAAGAGCGGGGTTAAAATTTCCCCTCAAAACAAAGCCTATGACGCTCTCGGGGTCCAGAATTTTGTGGCTGTAGCTGCGACTGCAGATGCCAATCCCGGACACACACACACACACACACACACACACACACACACACACACACACACACACACACACACACACACACACACACACACACACACACACACACACACACACACACACAGCTTTAGATGTTAGATATATATATATATATCCCGTCTTTTGGATAAAGGAAGGATAACTTTGCGAATGCTCGGACATACAATTGTAGAAAACTTATTAGGCTATACTCGCGTTACATTTTTGCTGCGGTTTTTTTTTTTTCATGAGGTTATGTTTGTTTTTTTTTTTCTAATTTTAAAATCTGCTTTTTACAATACCACAAAAGCCTGTGACCGCACTTTGCGTTTCAGCTGCTTTTTAGGTCCATTTTGAACTGCAGCGTTTTCATGCCAAAAGGCATGTGTTTTGATTTTCCAGCAAAGTCTATGGAAAATGTGGATTTCTTGTCCGCACTTTGCGTTTTCAAACGCAGCGTTTAATTTGCATATTTTGTGGCAAAAACCATGCGTTCAAAGAAGCAGCATGTCAATTGCTTTTGCCATTTGGGCTACGTTTTGGTAACATTGAAGTCAATGAGAAGCAGTAAAAAGCAAGAAATATCAAAATTCCAGTGTTTTACCTGCTTTTAAGCTGCAGAAACAATGCGTTTTGGACTACCAAAACGCATGCTTTTCTGACTTTAAAATAATGGAATAATATATCCCTTTACACACACACACACATAGTCCGACAATTAAACTAATGAAAAATATAAATTTAATGCTATTTTACTGCTAAATAGTATAAAACCGCTATAATTCTATGAAATATAACTATTTTCTTTTATCATTTCAATATTTATATATGTTCCTTTTTTTCTCCCTTTTTTTCATAGTGTTTGACTATTTAAACTTTTATTTAGCAGTGTCTTTATGTTCAAAACGCATCTTTCACAACGCAATGGAAAAGCATGTAAAAAGCGCAAAAAACGCGGCTAAAACGCGGTAAATATGCATGTGTTTTTAGAGCTATTTTGTGGTCAAAAGCAACTTTGGCAAAATCAATTACTGCCAGAGGGTGCGTTTTGAACTGCAAGTAGGACGATGCAAAGTGCGCACACAGCCAAAAGATCTCAAAACACACACACACACACACACACACACACACACACACACACACCCACACACCTTTTTTTTTCCTGACTGAACTGGAAAACTGCTGCGTTTTTTAAATAAGCAGCATGGCAATTCTTTCAGTGTTTTTGTTTGTTTAGGCTACTTTCACACATCAGTTTTTTTGGCATCAGGCACAATCCGGCGTGTGCCTGATGCAACGGATCCGGCGCAGAATATGCAAAAAACGGATGTATCGGATCCTTTTTTTTTTTTTTTTTTTTTTTTTTACGGATTCGGTATACTGGATCCGGTTCTGCATCCGTTTCGTCAGGTTTTTTTGCCGGATCCGTTTTTTACAATAAATTGGAGCATGCTCAGTTTAAAAAAAAACTGATCCGGTGGCCGCATCCGTTTTTTGCCACATTATGTCAGAGACAAAAAACGTTACAAGAGACGTTCCATCCGGCCGCCGCATTAGTTTATTACGCCGGATCCGGCAAACAAGGCCATCAGGCACAATCCGGCGCTAATACAAATCAATGAGGATAAAACTGATCGGGCGCCGGATCCGTTTTATCAGTTTTTTTCCGGATTGTGCCTGATGGGGAAAAAAAACTGATGTGTGAAAGTAGCCTTAGGCTAAGTTCACATTTCCGTTGATTTGTATCAGTCACATGCGTCGCTTGACGCATGTGACTGATGCGCTGTTCAACGCTGTACAACGGATGACAAAGAACAGAATTCTTTGTCGGATTCCGTTGTGTGCGGGGGGCGGAGTTCTGGGGCGGAGCCGAGTGGGGGGCGGGGCCAGGCGCTGAGGATGTCAGTGGAAGTGCTGCGGTCTGCATGGCTGGGGACAGGTGAGTGTATGTGTGAGTGAGTGTGTGTATGTGCATGTATGTATGTATGTATGTATGTATGTATGTGTGTGCACATGCAAAGTGCGGGAGGGGGCGGAGCCGAGCGGGGGGGGGGCCAGGCGCTGAGGATGTCAGTAGAAGTGCTGCGGTCTGCATGGCTGGGGACAGGTGAGTGAGTGTGTGTATGTGCATGTATGTATGTATGTATGTGTGTGTGTGCACATGCAAAGTGCGGGAGGGGGCGGAGCCGAGCAGGGGGCGGGGCCAGACGAGGGTGTCAGTGCATGGCTGGGGACAGGTGTGTGTGTGTGTGTACATACATGTGCGGAGTGCGGGAGGGGGCGGGGCCGAGCGGGGAAGTGTCGGCCTCCCTGCACACGTAACCAGCCTAAATATCGGGTAACAGCAAAGCACCCGATATTTACCTTGGTTACCCGATATTTACCTTGGTTACGGGCCTACACCGCTTAGTGCTGGCTCCTTGCACCGTAACCAGGGTAAATATCGGGTAACCAACCAAAGCTGGTGACGTGTGCAGGGAGCCAGAGAGCATGCGCAGCGAAATCCGACGGATCTCGCTGCTCAAAAAACGTTACATGCTGCGTTCCTCCCGCCCGGCGGTCAGTCGTTCCACGACTGATCAGTCGGGCGGAGGGTGCAACGCAGCATCATCAGTCACAATCCGCTGCTCATACAAGTCTATGGGAGCAGCGGAATCCGCTAAACGGATTCCGCTGTTTACAAGAGCAGCGGATTGTGACTGATAGATTTTAGCGGAAATGTGAACTTAGCCTTACCCCCCATTGCAAACAATCTGGGGAGCAAAAAATGTAACTGCTGCGTTTTTGTTTTTTTTTTTTTTTTTTTTTTTTTTTTGCTGCCTGAAATTTGTGCTGAAGACAAATGATTGATTTTTTTTTTTTTTCTGCCAAGAGAGCAAGCTTTGGCTGCAGAAAAAAATGCAGCATGTGATCATAGTGTTAGATCTGTACAGATTTAGTTTTTTGGGATGTGAGCAGGTATGATCCTGTTCACTGACGGCAGGTAGAGGGGGAAACTGTAGATGTTGGTACTGAAGCCTTATTCAATGGTTGCAGAACTTTTAATTCTACAGTAATTTACATGAAATGACTTGTTGCCCCCTGGGTGGCATTCTGTGCTTTATCCGGAGGCTGAGGAAGGGCGTAAGTGAGCGGTGATTAAGGGGAACCGTACAGTCCTGGTGTACTTGGCACTTTGTAGTAGCACCTGAGGCTCGGAGATTGATGCCATTGTCTATCCATGTACCAGCAGCATCTGTACTGGCAGTGCGGCCCGACGCTCTGTGATGTATCTCAGTGGTACACTTGGCAGAAGATGGCTAATACTTCTCTTTGCAAAACAGGTTTTAGCATTAAATCTATTTTAGTTAATCCTTGCAGTATTGTAGCTTGGTGTGGCTAATGGTACTGGATGGGTGTGGTAGCAATGGGGGCAGGGATCTAATTCAATCAATGGCAAACTATGCAAGGAGTTTGTTTGTTCTCCCCATGTTTGCGTCAGTTTCCTCTGGGTACTCCTCCGGTTTCCTCCCACACTCCAAAGACATACAGATAGGGACATTTAGATTGTGAGCCCCAATGGGGACAGTATTCCTGATGTATGTAAAGCGATGCGGAGTATGTTAGCGCTTTATAAAAATAAAGATTTTTTTTTTTATTTTATGGCAAGTTTGTGATGGTGAGAAAACAATATTAGACCACTATCTTGTGACGGCTATTGGCTGTATATACTCAGGTGACAAACACTTGACCAGTGATGGCTAACCTTTTGAGATAGGTGTGTCAAAATAACCCCACCACCCCAAAAAAAAGAGCATAACGGGGGTGGTGTGTCACTGCTCGAGAAATCCATAAGTTTATGATATTTGTAGTTCTAATAGGAAAAAGTTATCTGATAATGACTGCTGGAGAGGAGGTGTCGATTATCTCCTCTCCCCACAGCAGTCATGATAATCTGCCCATCCATGTCCCCAGTAGTAATGTACTCATCTATGTCCACATTCTGTAGTAATGTGCCCCTCTTGTCCACAGCCTGTAGTAATGGGCTCTTCCATGTCCACATTCTGTAGTAATGTGCCCATCTTGTCCACATTCTGTAGTAATGTGCCCATCCTTGTCACCTGTAGTAATGTGCCCATCTTGTCCACAGCTTGTAGTAATAGGCTCATCCATATTCACGGCCTGTAGTAATTTCCCCTATTCCTTCCATTTATTTCAGAAGTTTAGCCGCACATGCAGTTCTAGTTAAATTACTGGAGGCCGCGGCTTGTCTTATAGATCAGGATGCGGCCGCCAACCCCTGCCGCGCGTTTCTGCTAAAATGGCCCAGCGTGTCACCACTTAGCCATCACTGCACTAAACAGTGGGCACAGTATGGATAATGCCGTGGCATCTGTCCACCATATCGAAGCATTGTCTATAATTAATTGAAAAAAAAGTACATATATTTGTGTGCGTATCTAGCGCTTATGTTTGTATTGGAAGCTGTCTGCAGGACTTTCAGTGCAGTTTGTGCATTTTAATACATCCGTGTGTTTGCCGTAAATAACTAAGCATTTTAATGTGCCCGCAAATGACATTTCGGAAATCTTGTTTGTGTTTGTTCATTTTTCCTTGCAGATTTGAGGCATGTTCACACCTGGAGCATGTCAATTTCTTCAGCGTTCGTGCAGCATTTCTCATCTTTTCAAATGAAGGTTATAAATAGCATAATCTTACAGGTAGATAGAAGAGCGACCAAGATTATTAGAGGAATGGGTGGGCTGCAATACCAAGACAGGTTATTAAACTTGGGGTTATTTAGTTTGGAAAAACAAAGGCTTAGGGGGATCTAATCACAATGTATAAATATATGAGGGGACAGTACAGAGACCTTTCAAAAGATCTCTTTACACCTAGGCCTGCGACTGGAACACGGGGGCATCCGCTACGTCTTGAGGAAAGAATGTTTAATCATAATCACAGATGAGGACTCTTTACTGTACGAGCAGTGAGACTATGGAGCTCTCTGCCGCATGATGTTGTATTGAGGGATTCACAAGTAAAATTTAAGCAGAGCCTGATCGCATTAATTGAAAAATATAATATTACCAGTTATGTATATTGGATTTTATGACAGGGTGTTGATCCAGGGAACTAGTCTGATTGCCGTATGTGGAGTCAGGAAGGAATTTTTTTCCCCATTGGAGCTTATTTGACACATTGGGGTTTTTTTGCCTTCCTCTGGATCAACATGTTAGGCTACGGGTTGAACTAGATGGACTTAGAGTCTCCCTTCAACCTTAAAAACTATGAAACTATGAAATGAGTAGGGAAGAAAGCCTAACAGGAGTAGTGGTGGTGGGGGAGACTAAAAAAGTGCGGATTTGACCCTACGGTTTTCCTGCCGACACTCCAGCTGAACATGTGCACACTCCCTTCCAGTCTTCAGACGGAAACCAGAAATACACTTTTTGGCCTGCAGCAGGAAACGCCCAGCCTAAGCTTTAGCCTCATTCACACATCCGTTCTTCAGACTTGTTTCATGTTCTTCACAGAACATGGACCCATTCTCATCTATAGGGCCGTTCCCATGAGAAGAGCGTGTCTGCAGGAAAAAACAAAAACCGTGGAGACTTGTTGGTAATTGTCACAATCAAAAACTTATACAAGCCTATGGGACAGTGAAAATCAGACAGAGCATGGATGGCTTCAGGGTGCTGGCCGTGATTAACATCGCAGTGAACGAAGAAAGCTTGGGAATTTTGTTTTTCCTATGAGAAAATTGCTGCTTACAACACTGATGGTTAAGGCTATGTGCGCACGTTGCGTACTAGCCCTGCAGATATTTCTGCAGCGATCTGAAGAGCACATGTGCGCTTTAGATCGCTGCAGAAATGTCCGTAGTGAGCGCCGATTCCATGCGCTCTGCCTGCAGCTCCTGCCATAGACAGAGCAGGAGCTGCCGGCAAAGCGCAGGAAAGAAGTGACATGTCACTTCTTTTTCAGTAGCCGAAGCGCTGCGCTCTTAAACGCCACGTGCGCACAGCCCCTGCACAATCTCCATAGACTGTGCAGGGGACGCAGGACGCATGCAGTTACGCTGCGCTACAAAGCGCAGCGTAACTGCATGTTTTTACGCGACGTGCGCACATAGCCTTAAGCTGACACTGATAAAACTGATTGAAAATACTGATAAGTGTTTTTATGTACAAGAAGAATCAGGCCTTAGGCTAAGTTCATAGATGGAGCGGACAGGACAGCAATAACGATGGGGAGTGCTGAGCAGTATTTACATGTCCAGATCAGGCTGCCAATAGCCGTCACTTTTATGACACTGTGATTAAGGCTGGATTCACGCAATGGTATGGCATCCGATACGAGTACATCAGATGCGAGATGTTAATGGCCCTCTGCTCTCGCTGTGCTGCCAGTGTGAGCCAAGTGTTGTGTAGGGCTATGTGCGCACGTGTGCGCTCTGCACCGCACCTAAAAGGTGCGCTTCAGAACGCAGCTGAAAAGCTTCGTTCTGAAGTGCATGGTGCCGGCAGAGAACGTGCGCTCTGCATGCTGCCTCTCCCTATAGACAGCATGCAAACCGCACGGAAGAAGTGACATGTCACTTCTTAGAACGCAGCGATTCGGGCAGCAGCCGAATCGCTGCGTTCTAATATGCCACGTGCGCACGGCTCCTGCACAATCTCCATAGATTGTGCAGGGGACGCAGGATGCATGCAGTTACGCTGCGCTGCAGATCGCAGCGTAACTGCATGTAATACGCACATGTGCGCACATAGCCTAACTGTGATCCTGCCATCGGATCACCGCTGCGGAGAGGGAGGGATTATTCCCCCCCATCTCCTCCATTGTCAGCTGATGCGATCCGAGTGCAGTCTGATGTTTCACTCGCACCCATAGACTTTTATGGGTGCAAGTGACACGTCTCTCACTGACCATCTCATCATGCTGCGACTTTTCTATGATCCAGAATCTGGATGAGAAAAAAAGCTGACCATCTGCTCGGCCTCATTGAATAACATTGGCAATGCGGGATTTTCTCACTTTGCACTTGTCCAATTTAGACGCTCGTGTGAGTGTAGCCTAAAGGTGTTGTCGGTCTCAATCCATAAGTCTGCAGTCGCTGTGTATCAGCAGACTTGTGAACCCTAGGAGGCAGTCAGATGTGACGAGGTGCTGGTGGACGGGATGTGCAATCCTCACATACCAGGCAGAGCATTTCACCGCACACTCGGATGAAGTGATGCAGAATTTGTTTTATTTGGAGCCCACCACAATAAGTGACACTTGTGAACAAGACCCCGATGGGTTGAAACTTTTTCTATTTGTCGCAATCATTTCTGTTCTGAATTCAAGTCCTTGTGAATGTTACAGTAAATCGTAAATTCTTCATTGATTCATCCTAGAGTGCGGTGAAATTCTCTGTGACTTGTGAATCCTCACATTGTGCACACTGCGCGGTCTGAGCCAGGATCAGTGGCCATGAGTACAAGATATGCATAGTCCTGGCCAGAATCCGATTTAATGGGAATGCATTGAGCGAGGCCTTCTGTCAGACAGATGGATAGGAATGCACACACCCACATCGGAGGCTGAGCACCTGCATTTTCAGATGTGGTCCTTGGTGATTTTTTCTTGTTCCCGTGGCCCGTCCTTATTATAATGTAAATGCTCTCGTGCTGCTTAAATTGATCTGCACCAGATGTTTTTTAGATGAGAGCAATGATTGCACTTGGATTTTGTGTGGCTCTATATGATGTCTTGTGAGGAGGCTCTGGTTAGAGGGGCACAGTAGTGTCCTACAGCACATTGCTCAGCTAATGATGGCGGCATAGAACACGCTGCTCTCCTAATTTTTTATTTATATTAAACTCCTACATAACTTTTGCGCCTTCCTGTAGCCTCCTTCTCATAATGTCCTTCTAGTGATTACTTTGTATCGGGGAAATCGTTGCATTATTTATGATCCACATTGTAAAGTCATTACTTTTTTCAAACTAGAATTTACGTAGATTTTTTTTTCTCTCCATGTATCTTCACGATGACGGAGCATTCTTGCTGTTTCTTCCTCCCCGTGGGATCCTTTCTTGCTTTTCTCAGTTTAGTCTTTGTTTTGTGGGCGTTATTCCTCGGAGACCGGTGCAGTATCACAGTATCCCGGCCCTGGTGTCACTGAAGATGGCTCTGTCTAGAGGAGGCATCTGATGCCATGAACAGCCTGCAGACCCAGGCTTTCCCAGTATGTCTGATTTAGACCAGTCCACACGGAGCATTTCTGCAGGGCAGTCCCTGGTGCTCCGGTCTGCTTGTTTCCGAATGGCTGTGCTTCTCTGTTTTTTTTTTGTAGAGTGATATCAAATATCCTCAACATATTTGTTGCAGACATAGTTTCTTTTTCCATTTACCCCCCCCCTTTCCTTTTCTTTCCTCCTTCCCCTCCCCCCTCTTGCTCCTTCCCCTCCCCCCTCTTATCTTTCTCTCCCTTCCCCCTCTCGCTCTGTTTTCCTCCCCCTCGCTCTTCCCCTCCCTCTCTCTGATACTTATGTTAGAAGTAGTTACTTTGGAATCTGGTCTTTTTATATAGGATGTAGCTATGAGCTGCATAACTGTTATTCCAGACCTTGTACATAATGGACGGACAGTCCCAGTGCTAGTGATGGTCACCAGTGAGACTGTAGCTTTCCTTTTTACTAGCAAGATGGAGAATAAAGTGTTTTTGTTGCTTGTAAGACAGAAGTTTGCACTGAGCTTGTTTCATGCGTGGTAACTACTATCCTCAGTGTGCGCCCTAATAACACTAGGAACAATATAGGGAAAAATGAAACCTGGCTGATCCCTGATCAAAAATGATGTATGAGTTAACCCTTAGGCCTCTTTCACACACCAGTTTTTTTCCCCCATCAGTCACAATCCGTTAAGTGACTGATGCGACGGATCCGTCACAGATTGTGGTAAGGGTATGTGCACACGTTGCTTTTTTTTCCGCGCGGAAAAAAACGCACCCTCTGGCAGAGGGGAGAATTGTAAACAATGCTTTTTGAGAAACAACGCATCGAAAACGCATGCGTTTTTCATGCGTTTTTCATGCGTTTTTCATGCGTTTTTTTAGGTGCGTTTTTTAAGACTTGTCAGTGATAATAAAGTTGGTTGAACACAGACCTTTGGAAAAAAAACCCTGTGATGTCATTTCCTTCTCCACATTCTGTTTGGATAAATGGGAGGGCTTGGAATGGAAGGAGCACCATTTGAATTTTGGAAAAGTTGAAATAAACTTCGCGCACCAAGCCCCTTAGGTACCTATACGTCAGAAAACCCCCACAAGTGACCCCATTTTGGAATCTGCACCCATCAAGGATTTTATTCAGGAGTATATTAAGCATTTTGAATCCACAGCTACTTCACCCAAAATGTTGCTGTAGCAACAATATTCTCACTTTTAGGCCCGCTTCACATGTCAGTGAAAAACACTGACGTTTTTCACTGGCGTGTAAAACACGCACATGTCCCTCCGTGTGCCGTGAATCACGGCACACGTGGGTTGTCTAAGTGCAATCCGGGCTCCGTTCTCCGTGGCCCGTGATTGCACTTAGAGATTAACTCACCTGCACCCGCTCCCGCTCTCCATGGTGCTGATCGCTCCCGCGGTGCAGCATCCGGCCGGCGCTGACCCCCGCAGCAGGTGCTTCCGGGTCGGCTGTGTCGTGCATCATGAATATGCGCGACAATAATGAGCCGGCACAGAAGGAACAGGGAGGACGGGCTGCAGAGGACATCGCTGGAGCCGGGTGAGTTAAAATGTTTTTTATTTTAAAAGCACGTTTTTTTCTGGCACGTGTTTCACGGATCACACCACTGCGTGGTCCGTGGGACATCAGTGATGCCAGAAAAAAATGGACATGTCTCCGTGCGGCAATCACGCACACGCGGGTACGCCGCATGGAGACACGTGCAGTGAAAAATCACTGACGTGTGAGCAAACCCATTCATTATAATGGGTCTGCGTATGTCAGTGATCCTGGTACGTTTAAAAAAAAGCACAAACGTCCCAGAATCACTGACGTGTGAAAGGGGCCTAAGGCTATGTGGCCATGATCCAGCGACACGGCGTCTAGTACACAGTGCCAGCCTTCCTGCAGCTGCCCATGCCCACGATTTGGGTTCAGGCTGCTGTGGAGCTCTATACTACCTGCAGAGAACACTCGTCTCCGCAGCATAAATTGACATGCTGAGGCTCGGGAAGCCACGCTACCGGTCAGTTTATGCTGCGGAGAAAAGAAGCACAGTGGGCATGGGATCTCCAAAAATCCTTCCACTGTGCTTCTACTGCACAACGCAGCGTTATGGACGCAGGGAAAACACTCAGCGCCCATAACGCTGCAAACCCTGATTGTGGACACACAGCCTAAAAAGCGTCAATGGATGAAGGGATGTCAAATATATAGAACGTCCTACCCCCGCCTGCATATTCTAAGCTGGCACCTTTAGTACCTTTCATGTGGCACTAAAGGGTGCCTAGCTTAGTATTTATCCAATAAAAAAAAAAAAATGAAAAAAATGGCGTGGGGTCCCCCCTATTTTTGATAGCCAGTCAGGGTAAAGCAGACAGCTGTAGCCTGCAAACCACAGCTGGCAGCTTCATCTTGGCTGGTGATCAATTTGGAGGGCTCCCCATGTTTTTTTTTTTATTTATAAATAAAGAATAAAAAAAAAAAATAACGTGGGGTCCCCCCAAATTAGATCACCAGCCAAGGTGAAGCTGACAGCTGGGGTCTGGTATTCTCAGGGTGGGAAGAGCCATGGTTATTGGACTCTTCCCAGCCTAAAAATAGCAGGCCGCAGCCGCCCCAGAAGTGGCGCATCCATTAGATGCGCCAATCCTGGCGCTTCGCCCCAACTCATCCCGCGCCCTGGTGCGTTGGCTAACGGGGTAATAAATGGGGTTGATACCAGATGTGTAATGTCACCTGGCATCAAGCCCAGCAATTAGTGATGTCACGGCGTCTATCAGACACCCGACATAACTAATTGACAGTAAACAAAAGCAAAAAAAGACAACAAAAAATGTTTTATTAGAAAAAACACTCCCCAAATCATTCCCTTGTTCTCCAATTTAATAAAAAAAATGGGTCCGCAGAAATCCATATGGATGTCCCACGTCGCCTCTGGACCTTCTAGAATATGGGGGCACGTTCAGGAAACGTATCCCCCATTTTCTAGGAGGGCAGACTCTCCATTTGAGGAGAGTGGGTGCAAAAATCTGCACCCACTCTCCCCGGGTCACAGCTGCAGAGTGCGAGCAGCCAGCACAGCTCACACTGAACACTGTGCTGGCTGTCAGCTGCTCTGCTCATGTGACCGGCCACCGTGCACTGTGAAGGAGGAGGGAGCCGCGGGGGATCAGCGCTGCGACCGGACAGGTATGTATGACACCGGGGGGAATTGGGGTGAACGGGCAGGGCCTGGGGAACAGTTTTCTGTCGCATGTGTTATTGCACATGCGACAGAAATCATAGGAGCAGGGCGGCCGGTGCGCTACTGTGCGCGCGGCCATGTTGGATTTTCGGGAGGGGGGTCGGGGGTCGGGGCGGGCACTTTGGCGACACCGGGGGCTTTGCCAGGAAGTGAGGTCAACAGGAAGCCTCTTGACCTCACTTCCAGGTAAATGCCTGCGTTCTGGCGTGCCGACAAAGGCCGCGGACCGCAACAAAAAAGCAGGTCCATGCGTTGTGGCTGCGTTCTGACCCCACATCATTGATTTCAATGGGGGAGAGAACGCAGCCACAACGCACAAAAGAAGTGACATGCTGCTTTTCTTTCCGCACCGATTTTTGGCATCCAAAACGCTGCGGAAAGAAACGCAGCGTGTGCACTGATTTTTCAGCTTTCCCATACACTTTGCTGGGAAAGCTGAACGCATGCAATTTGCCACTGAAACGCTGCGGTTCAAAACGCAGCGTTTCCGCGGTAAAAAACGCATCGTGTGCACACAGCCTAAGAGTGATGCGACGGATCCTGTAAAAAAACAAAAACAAAACGGATCCGTCGTACCCCTTTTTTCCATGGCAAAGGTTATTTGCTATTGAAAACCTGTATGAGAGAGAACTCATCTGAGCATGCTCTGTTAAAAAAAGCCGTATCCGTCGCCCAAAGGCTTCCATTATAGCAAACGACGGACGCCGACGGATCCATCGCTGTCTGTTTATTCGACGCACACAAAAAAAAGTTCCTATGGACGTCGGCTCTGTCGGCCGCATAAACATTTTTCGACGGATGAAACGTGAGGCCATCCATCGCTAATACAAGTCAGTGAGAAAAAAATGGATCCAGCACTGCATCCGTTTTTTTTCACACAATGACGGATTGCGACTGATGTGTGAAAGGGGCCTTAGGGTATGTGCAGTGTGTTTATCGCTTTTTGATGCAGTTTTGTGACAAAAATGCACTAAACGCCAGTAAATCCTGATTCTGAAGTACATGATAAATCTGCGCACGTTCAGTTTTTTTCTAAAATAATCTGCAGCATGTCAGCAGGTGCACCTTACAAATATGTCCTCTGCGTTTGGTCTTTGGTTCCGCAGTGTACCTGAGCCAGGTTAGAGGTTCCGGTCATGCGCTGTGTCGGATGTTTGATTGCCGGCTTTAGACACGCTCTGCGCATGACCGGAACCGCTAACCTGGCTTAAGTACACTGCGGAACCAAAGGCCAAACGGAGAGGACATATTTGTAAGGTGCACCCGGCTAAGAAGGCTGCGCGAATGAGAAGAGCGCACGCGCTGTATTTCTAGGTGGTAACGGTGACGATGCTCATGTAAATCCATGGTATAACACAGACTGGGCGATGCGACGCCCAGGGGATAAGACCCTTTGTCATTTACATAGTGAGCATGTAAGTTATAAAACCTTTTTTTTATACATCCATTTTACACAATATTACAACACGGGGATGGGTAGGAAGGGGTTACTAGTCCACACATCACCCTGCTTGTAGGTTAGAACGCATAAGGGACCGGACAGATTCCCTCTAACATAAGAAACTGTAAATGGGAAAACTTTTTACCTGCTTGTGTAAAAAAAAAAAAAAAAAATATATGAATGGAAGACCAGGGAAAAAAATCATCCTAGATTTCTGAATGAAGCTAAAGATTTTTGTTTATATAATTGTGTTAGGCTACCCTGAAAGTCCTGTTCTATTTCCATACTTTCTTATGCAAATGTTGCCTTCGAGCAATGTAGCATTAAGGCCTTTTAATTTTTCACACAAAGCATAAAAATTCGAATTTGTGGCCTGACCCAAGCAAAGTCTGGGACATATATAATTCACCATGTTTATATAGAAGGTATGTAAAGTTTCTACTTGTCACATAGACGGAGAACAGGTTTAAATAGGTTTCCCATGAACAAAGTTAATTTCAAAGTTGATTTTCATCAATAGATATCGGAATAATAATCGTTCCCACTAGTAAATGTGCTTTTAAAAAAAAAAATAAATGGCCGTGTCTGTCTGTACAGGGACGTGGTCTGATCATACCACAGCTCCTGGGTCACGGACAATTCAAAAGAGAGTATACAGATAGCAAAGGATGGGATCTCAGCTCATTCTTTGTGAGGTAAAACATTTTCCGGCTTTTTTTTTTTTTTTTAAATATCTTACATCCAAAGAGAATTATTTGCAATCCCATGCTGTTTTCTCTTTAATTTTTTTTTTTTTCCTCCTCCCACTAACTGTGGTTTGATCAGACCATGTCACTGTACGGTCAGACACGGCCATTACACAGCACATAGCAGAGAGACTATTAATTTCGGCACAGTAGCATTTTTTTTTTTCTTATAACACCTTTAATTGTAGAAATTACCCCAAGATATATTGATTAAAATGTACTTTGTGGGGAAACCCCCATTTTAAGGGGTCAACTGAAACAAAGATATTGACTACCTCTCTGTACAATAGCTCAAGAATAGAGATGAGTGAATACCTTAGCAGGAGCCTGGTCCTAGAGCCACATCGGTAGTCCACAGCTGTCTGACATGAGCCCTGAGAACAGCCTCCAATGTGCGAGTGTCCCCAGAGGTTGGCCACTTTTTTTTGTTTGGCCATCAATATGGGATCGGTGGGGGTGCAACACCCAGCACCTCTGTCAATCAAATATTACTGCCGCCGGCTGAAAGTTCTCGGATGCTGCCAGGATACCTGTGGGGGAAAGATCTATAGTACCTGCTGCAGCCAGTATAGTTTTGATGGAACTGCGGAAATTCATCAGGATTCAAGAATTTCTGGCTAGCATCGGTAATGGCTGTTTATAATACTTACCTAATGGTCGCGCGGTTGGCCAGTGCCGGCGCCGCCTCTTTCGGCCATCTTCGTCCTCTTCCTGAAGCCTGTGTGCATGACTCGTCTACGTCATACACACTCGCCAATCCTGCGCAGACGCGCTACAATACTTTTATCTGCCCTGCTCAGGGCAGATTAAAGTGCGCCTGCTCAGGACCTGAATGCTGGCGAGTGTGGATGACGTAGGACGCGTCATGCACCGCTGCTAAAGAAGGAGAACAAAGATGGCCAAAAGAGGCGGCACCGGACAACGGAGACACCCATATGGCCAACCGCGTGACCGTTGGGTAAGTATTATAAAGTGTTTATGTTCTCACAGCGGCCTGGGCTCTTATATACAGCATGTTAGAATGCTGTATATAAGAGCCCGGTGGTGGTGGCCGCATCTTATACGCCAAAAAAGTGGTGATTGGTTCCCTTTCACTACTTTCCTTGCGCCGGGATACTTACCAAATGCCCCCAACAGGATCGCCTTAATTACCAGAAATTATTAAATTGTGATTTATTTTTCTGAAGCCCTTGCCATTAATCAAAATACTTTCCAAAGGTTTTAGTCTCATCACATTTTTTTCCTCCGCTTTTTGGAAATCTACAGCTAAAAAAGGCTGATGTCCATGTCCTTTTATGTGGTATACAGTCATGGCCAAAAGTGTTGCCACACTTGAAATTGTTCCAGAAAATAAAGATCTATTTCTCCCAGAACATAAACATGTGCAATTGCAATACCATTATAGGTTTTGTCATACACATATCTTTCCTTTTGTGTATTGGAACAACACAAAAAAAGGCAGTTTGGAAATGATTTCACACACAATCCTAAAAATGGGGTGAAAAAACTTGTTGGCACCTTCCAAAAATTGTTTGTTTCAAGCTTGTGATGCTTATTCAAATTCACCGGTGGCAAGTAAAAGGTGGGGGCAATATGAAAATCACACCTGAAACCAAAAAAAGGGGAGAAGTGGACTCCATCTTTGCATTGTCTGTGTGTGCCACAATAAGCATGGAGAACAGAAAGCGAAGAAGAGAACTGTCTGAAGAATTGAAAACCAAAATTGTTGAAACATTTTCGACAATCTCTCAAGGTTACAAGTCCATCACCAGAGATCTTTATGTTCCTTTGTCCACAGTGCGCAACATAATCAAGAAGTATACAACCCATGAAGCTATACCTAATCTGCAGTCCAAGTCCAGGGAGAGACAAACTGATGAAAGGTTGCAATGCAGGATAATCCAGATGGTGGATAAGCAGAGCCAATCTAGTTCCAAAGAAATTCAGGGTGCATCAGTATCAGTGTGGACTATTCGTCAACATTTGAATTAAATGAAACTCTATGGTAGGAGACCCATGAGGACCCCACTGCTTACACAGAGACCTAAAAAAAAACCAAAAAACCTAATGGCAGTTTGCCAAAATGTATTTGTAAGCCAGAATCTTCTGGGAAAGCGTCTTGTGGGCAGATGAGACCAAGATATAGCTTTTCAATAAAGCACATCATTCTACGGTTTACAGAAAAAAAGCGAATGAGGCCTACAAAAAAAAGAACACAGTACCTACAGTCAGATATGGTGGAGGTTCAAAGATATTTTGGGGTTCTCTTGCTGCCTCTGTGTGCAAGGCATCATGAAATCTGATGATTACCAAAGGATTTTCTGTTGCAATGTAGTGCCCAGTGTCCACAGCTGGGTTTGTGTCTTAGATCAAAGGTCTTCCAGCAGGACACTGACACCAAACATACTTCAAAAAGCCCCTAGAAATGGATGGAAACCAAAGGCTGGGGAGTTCTGAATTGGCAGCAATGAGTCCGGATGTAAATCCCATTGAACGCCTATGGAGAGATCTTAAAATTCATATTGGAAGGCTGCTTTCTCCCAAAAGCAGAGACCTGGAGCTGTTTGCAAAAGAGTGGTCCAAAATTCCAGCTGAGAGGTGTAAGAAGCTTGATCATGGTTA
Source organism: Anomaloglossus baeobatrachus (assembly GCF_048569485.1). Classification (NCBI taxonomy): domain Eukaryota; kingdom Metazoa; phylum Chordata; class Amphibia; order Anura; family Aromobatidae; genus Anomaloglossus; species Anomaloglossus baeobatrachus. The sequence goes on from NC_134356.1 coordinate 571,779,541, forward strand.
TAGGAAGTGATTGCAGGCATTTATTCTGAAGGGTATACAATCAAATATTAATATGAGGGCGCCAACATTTCTGTTCAGACCATTAGTTATTTTTATTTGTTGTTGCTCTGTTCCAGTGCACAGGAAATAAATGTGTGACAAA
>NC_134356.1:573417182-573484682 GCF_048569485.1 Anomaloglossus baeobatrachus
GGATTGACACCCTTCTTGGAAAGGGTGGATGAAATTTTCTCTACATCTCCCCTCTCAGCCGATCTCATCAACCGCTCATCATATTTGTTCCAGTCAGCAGTTTGCTAAAAAAAAAAAAGAAAGAAAAGAAAATGGAAGGAATATTAGATTTGTATAATCAGACAGTCATGTGCTACATAATGATCTTAAGACATGACAGGTAAAAAGTCACCGGGCTGGACAGGAATATATAGAAGTCATTGCGTAAAAAATGCCTTTCGAAGTAAACGCGATTGTGGATGCATTTACACAAAATTAAGGAATGGTATTACATCTGACTGTGCCAAGAGAATTAGCCACAGCCATTTATGTCCCTGGCAGTAGCCGAATGTCCCATCTAAGGCTATGTTCACACGCAGCTTTTTTGTTTCACATGCTTTATTATACAAATTGAAAGCTGCTTTTTACAGTACCAGCAAAAGTTACAACATCTCAAAAATCTCATGCGTACACTTATGTTTGTTCTGACAATGACAATGGAATGTGCGGTATGCAAATTGTTTGTGTTTTGTTGTTTTTTTTTTTTGTTTGGTTGTTTTTTTCCCCACACATAGAAAATCTTGATATTCAACTTTGATTTTTATCCTTTTGATATTTTTCAGTCACTGTCTATTGTCTGGTGTTTATTTTTATATGATGGTAAGGTATACATTCATACGATTAAATTAAATAACATTTTTCCACACCTATGGCAAAGAAAGTGAGAAAGTAAAAAAAAACAAAAAACACAACACTTTTTATGGTGTTTTTGGTAAATAAAATTAAACTTTAAATTGTAGACAAAGCACACATATAATCACTCAAAAAAAAAAAAAAATATAATAAGTTACATTATATATATACACACACACACACACACACACACATACATACATATATACATACATATATATATATATATACACATACATACATACATACATACATACATACATACACACACACAAACCCAAGCCAATGGTGTTATGAAAGCAGCGTTTTACTGAAAAGAGAACTGCAGAACCGCGCCCCCCCTCCCCCCAGCAAAAACAATGCGTGTGATCGTAGCCTAAGGGTGCCCTTACACATTACATACTTAACACAATTGTTCTTAATATTAAGCAAGTTGACGAGCTAACCTTAAGAAATCTGAAGTTCTCCCCGCGACCCTACTCCATTTTCTAGTCTCTCTGTCATGGCAATTCCATTATAAATATTAGGGTGTGTTTACATTGATGGGTTTTTCAGGTTTTTTTTTTTGGTTTTTTTTTTTACAGAGAGCGCTATTACTTTCTTTCCTCTTGTAATTATATCACAACATAGAAAAGGCAAGGTGACCCAGAAAAGTCTAAAATATGTGAAGATCTGTTCAAACAATCTCTTCAAATGACTGCAAGTGAATTGGCAGCTTATCTATTGCTTCATATTAACAAGATATGCTGCCAAATGATGCAACATCAAATTATAGGATTACACCCAAAATCATATTGTTGTGGGGAAAGAAACATGGAGACTTGCGAAATAGATGTCACAAGCCAACCAGAGAGGCTTCCAATGGAATGAATCATTTATTGTGATTGTTGCCTTCATCTCATGACATGAAATCAGCCATGTCCTAGCGTAAAGCTGCACAACGTTCATATGGCACATTTTATGGCCACAACACTTTGAAATCCCATTGATCCATGTTATGATGAAGAAGGAGGTCCAGGTACCGCACCGCGGTCACAATTCTTTTTGCCCTCATTCTTGGAACATTTCAAAACGGACCATTGAAAGGTGTTGTCTACCTATGGAGGCAATTTATTTTTTTCTTAAAATATATGAATTTAGCTAAAAATTATTTTAGGTCTCCTATAACCGATGTTGGACTGTCTACTGCTGGTTTCAGAATGGGTTATAACTGAGGATCCATCAGAGAGTTCATTCTTAACTTCCAATGGGAGAGTTTCTAACTTTGTTAATCTCGTTTCAGCCGATTTCTGACCACAGACCACATCAAAGTTGAATGTGCGAAGAAACAAAGACCTGGTAAAAAGTAAAACAAACTGTCCAAAAATTTTTAATGAAACTCAACTGCACATATGCAACAGAAAGCCGCCATTCCTATATTAGTAATCTGATTATGGCTGGATGTTTGTGTCTCTATGACCAGCCCTAAATAAACCAAAAGCGATCAGTTTACTTTTCAGAGTAACACAACACTCACTTCACATCTAAAAAAAGCGGCAAAAATACCTGACAGGAGATTTTCTTGCCCCACGATCAGGACTTTCTCATCGTGGCATTGGAGAGATTGTATAGCACACGAATGCAGGTTATTATCTATATATCTACATTATTTTTTTTTCCTATACCCCAAATGCTGTGTAACTCTTTACTATGAATGAAATAACTGCAATCCCATTGACAGTGATGAGATGATTTAATGAACCAGTGATGACAATCTTACAATACCGCCCTATGGCTACGTTAATAGGAGTTGCACAGATGCCTGTAGTATAGGGGTGAGGTCTGCGCAGCGGGACCACAACCTGTCATAGGTGTAACATTCCTTCACTAGACGGGTGCAAGCGCTCCATCTTAAATCTACTTTGAAGCCCTGCACAGACCATATCTAAGAGATTTGCCCTATTGGCACAACAAGAAGACGCTGTAACAGTATATACAGCTAGTCTGTTGTGGAGTACCACCCGTCACGGTATATACAGCTGGTCTGTTGCCGAATACTACTCGTCACGGTATATACAGCTGGCTTGTTGCGGAGTAATAACTGTCACGGTATATACAGCTGGTTTGTTGTGCAGTAGCACACAGAGTACCACCCATCACAGTATATACAGCTGGTCTGTTGCGGAGTACCACGTCACAATATATACAGCTGGTCTGTTGCGGAGTACCACGTCACAGTATATACAGCTGGTCTGTTGCAGAGTACCACCCGTCAAGGTAACTACAGCTGGTTTGTTGTTGAGTACCACCCATTAGAGTACCACCCGTCACAGTTTGGTGTGGAGTACCACCCGTCACAGTTTGGTGTGGAGTACCATCTCTATCTTATACATTGAAAAATTCCTTGCACTAAAGACTAGACAGTCGGTGACTAAACAACAAAGTCCTAGCACACAATAACCCATTCACATGAAGAACAATGTTCCTATAAACAGAGTTGCTAAGTTCCCCTAGAAAGTGACGATTGGTGTTACGGCACAGAACACATTTCGAACGGATTCGTACATCACTTTGAGACCAAACTTACCTTGTGCTTAGAAGAACAGGTAAACCAGGGGGTCATCCTGGTCCTCCCAAGCCTCAGCGCACAATTACCAGGCTACACAAGGTTTGCCGGTGGTCCGCCACACAGTCAGCACCTGTTCAGGTCCTGAACACACTACATCCATCTGCCCCAAATACAGTTGCCCCCCTTCCTGCCCTGAGACAGGGGAGCACAAGCAGTCAGATCCCAGTCATTTCTCGCCCTTTGTAGGACTTGGAAGTTGTTCTTGATGTTGCGTCCCCTCCTCCTCCTCAGCGGAGGAGCCCCTCGCTCTACTCTTCGAGGCTCGGCTGCTCACACAAATAGTGGATTCTCCTAAATCGCTCCCCTTGTAAACACAGCGTCTCTGGCCTTTATCCCAGGGGGAGGGTTGCTCTATTTTTTGCCTTGGAGGAGGTGAACAGCTGAGATAGTGAGGAGGATCTGTACACACATGCCCTGCATTCCCATGTACTGAGCCATCCGGCCGGCCTCATAACTCAGGGCAGGGAGCATTAGAATAACAATTACAGCATTGACACCGGGCTTTGCAATTCTTTGGCTAAATGTCCCCCTGTCACTGACAAATAATGATGACAGCTCTGGAACTTCCTCCGGCATCACAAGACAAAAAGTACATTTTTTGTCTTAGAAATACAAATATAGATCACTTATGCCATTTACAGCGTGACGCAACAAGTCATCTGACAGCAAGCAAATCATCAGAAAAAAAAATAAATATTTAAAAAAAAAAAAATTAGGGCTCTGGGTTCACAGTGGAAAATAAACTCAATTCCTGTTTATGCCATTAGATAAAATCCGTATTTTATTAACATGCACAATTTGAGGTACAATTCATCCATCACACGGCGCCTCGTCTTTATTGATGGGAGGTCACAACTCAGTCTGGGCTTATTTGCATTGACAAAAGCTGAATTCTAATTCCAGGGGGAACAGGGGCACAACCACTGGAGAGAAACAAGACCATCACTGGGCAGACTGGGATCAGCCAACCGGGATGTTTCATACTGCGCCCAGAACAATACCATTAGGCACTGAGCACTGTACCCGCCATTTCCAGTCAGTCAGGAGTTGGATGGAAAACATATTATTATAGCACCATTTATTCCATGGCGCTTTTTAAGTGAAAGCGGGTATACGTACAACAATCATTAACAGTACAAAACAGACTGGTACAGGAGGAGAGAGGTCCCTGCCCGCGAGGGCTCACAGTCTACAGGGAATGGGTGATGGTACAATAGGTGAGGACAGAGCTGGTTGCGCAGTGGTGTACTGGACTGAGGGTTATTGTAGGTTGTAGGCTTGTTGGAAGAGATGGGTCTTCAGGTTCCTCTTGAAGCTTTCCACGGTAGGGGAGAGTCTGATATGCTGAGGTAGAGCGTTCCAGAGTATGGGGGAGGCACGGGAGAAAACTTGTACACGATTGTGGGAAGAGGAGATAAGAGGAGTAGAGAAGGAGGAGATCTTGTGAGGATCTGAGATTGCTTGCAGGTAGGTACCGGGAGACTGTCACAGATGTAAGGAGGAGACAGGTTGTGGATGGCTTTGTATGTCATGGCTAGTGTTTTGAACTAGAGTCGTTGGGCGATGGGAAGCCAGTGAAGGGATTGGCAGAGTGGTGAGGTTGGGGAATAGCGAGGGGAGGGGTGGATTAAGCGGGCCGCAGAGTTTAGGATAGATTGGAGGGGTGCAAGAGAGAGTGTTGGAAGGGAGGATTTGGGGAGGATTTGTCAAGATGAACGTTTATGCTAGTGTAAAAAAATACATAAAATAAGAAAAATTGTCGTAATTTCCACCACATGCTTCCTGATCAAATTCGCTATTTATATATTCCTAAGAGTCACAAAAATAAAATTCACCCCTCCAAAGAGCAAGGAAAATTTTGCAATATTTTCGGACATAGCTTGACAGACTTGTTGGCCATGCCTTGTTCTAGAAGATCCGCACCACCTTCAATCTTTGCTGAGTATGGTACAGAAATTGAAAACTTTGAACAATTATCTACTTTTTGGGAGGGTTTTCAAAAATTTCCGATTTCAAGAGCACAATTTACACCCAAATTGGAGTAAATGCGGGCTTCTACCTTGAAGTGAAAGCCCAACATCATTTTATGGATGCTAAATGGTAACTTCTTCATATGCTCATTTATGCTCAAAACTCAAGAAAATGTAAGCAAAGTGTTAAAAAGAAAAATTAAAAAAACAAAACAAAAAACGGTGGGGTTTCTATCAAATTTAGTTATTGCCCTACTCCAAAGATCAGTTCTTTATCTTGGCTTATACTGACATGCAATGTCTCAGTGGTGGCTCAATCTTGGAGAGTAATTGTGACGCCCTGGACTAGCCAGGTAGTCACAGGTAGGCCCTTACACAAACACCTCTCCCCCTAATAAGGTGACAGCAGCCAACCTACAAAAACCTTGTCACCTCCCTCAAGGTTTGATGTTCACACCAGGGGGGCAGAGCCAGGCGGTTGGCCACGCCCACCGAGGAGTACACAGACCCTGAGGCAGGAGAAACGTGTAGATTAGTTTTGACAGTGGAGTGGAGTGGAGTTCAAGTGCAGACCGACCTGTGTCCAGGTCTGCCACAGGCTAACAACACCAGGTGTTTGGGTTGGAGCCCAGTCACCTCTGGTAAGGAGGCAGACGGTGGTGGCCGCCTGCAGGAGCTGGGACTACAGCTAGTGGAACCGTAAGGACCGGGGACGGGTGGTGGCCCGCCGGAACCGAACCGGGGAACAGATTGTAAACCCGAGCACCAGGAGGGGTACTCAGACCCAGTACGAGGCCCAGAAGCCACTGGACCGAGTCGAATTCACTGATTGGGGTCTGGAATTTAGGTCCTTTCCCACCCAAGACCCGACTGAAGGCAACAGCCCAACCATAGGGATAGAAAGCCACCATCCAGGCATAGAGATTCCACGGGCCAGCGTCTGCAGGCAAATGGGCTCTTCTGGCACACACAAAGCTGGGGAGCGGACTACTGTTGCTCAGGCATAGGAGACATCATTCCATTAAAAGCGAGATGCAGGAGAAAGGCGGAAACCACCAACCTGAAAAGGGGAGAAGCGCAGCCGGCTGCGGGCATCGTCCACCATCTTGTTTGGTTTACCAGAGACTCCAGTGTGTCTGTCATAGTGAGTACAACAGTGCCCTCGGGCCGCGTGCAGCACTGCCCCGCACCGCCACACACTCCCCTAGCCTCGCATCCCACGGGTCCCGGGACCATCACCCCCTACCCACGGAGGGGTTAACACCAGGCTGCGCAACACAGTCCCCGGGAGCCTAGTTAATGGCAGCGGTGGTGCCCATCTATTCACCACAACCCGTGGGTGGCGTCACAAACTTAAAAAACCCCAAACAACCGCGGCCCCGGCCGTGGACCACCCCACCGTGCATCGCCAGCAACCTCCCTTCAGAGCGACGTGACCCCCGGGTCCGTGAGGAGCTCGAGCCACCCACCGACGAGCACGGATCTGAGCGGCTCGGCAGCCGGCCAAGCCCCGGGGAGGTACATAATCATAAGGCCTAGAACACACGGCGAATAAAACGGAGAGAGTGAAATGCAATAAAATAAATAAATCACACCACACAGTCCACGCGGACCCATGTTACTCTATGGAGGTCGCTCCCATTAGCAATTTTATTTTTCTGCCCCAATTAGACCGAGAAAACAATCACAGCATGCTGCGGGTAGAATCAGATTCATTTTCACTCGCACCCATACAAGTCTATGGGTGCAAGAGAAACATCGCACTGCACTTGCATGACACCTGAGTGCAGTCAGATATAAGAATCAGCTGATAATTGAGGAGATAGGGAGATTAGTCACTCCCTCTCCTCCGCAGCTGTGATCCAATTGCAGGATCACATCACAGTATAATGACACTCAGCTCACACTCGCAGCAGAGCGGGACCCGAGTATCATGCGATGCCGTCACAGTAATGCCCGTGTGTCCTTAGCCTAACTTCCTTTTTAGATAAGCCACCATTCCAGCTCCACTACTCCGGTAGTTTAGCTTCCCTTGCATCAATGATATGGTGACCATCAATTACATGGCCATCAATCAGGGTGAAGAGGGTCCTAGGCTGGGTTCGCCCTGCATCAGCATTCCTTAAAGGGAATCTGTCACCAAGTTTTAGCTTCTCCATCTGACGACGTGGAACAAAACGATTATGGCAGTGTCACTTACTGGGCTTCTTGTTTTAGCTTTGGATAAAATCCTTGTATTATCTGCTTCAGATCTACCAAGTTCTCTGAATGCTCAGCTCTGTAGAATCCCACCAACAGCACTGATTGACAACTGTGAAAACTGTGTATAGGCAGAAAGCTGGAAATCAGGTAGGCTTCAGGCTATACAGAGCTCATGAATATGGAGGATTACATGGTAGCAAGTTTATTATTCCTCTAGTGATAATCTCCTGCAGACTAAATAGTGATTTTATCAAAACTACAGAAAGCATCTCAGTAAAGCTGGGTTCACACTAAGCGACAGCTAAGTGACACATCAGTGGACTCTGCGTCTCTGCCCCTACATTATACTGATTTAAGATTAGGTAGTAAACACATGGTGACAGAATTCCTTTATAACACCAAAGTATTGGCCTAGGTCCATCACATCAAAGACCCCAACAGCTACTAATGGACCTTCCTGACTTTAGGTGGGTTCCTTTTTCAGGTCGTCTGTCATTTTACTGCAAAAAATTATCACTGAGTGTCACACAAAGTGAGAGCAACGATGCAGCTGTGAACATCAGTTATTTTGTACCATAAAAATGAACCTCCATGACTGGAGAAAACGTCAATGTCCAGTGATTTACAGGAGAGGCCACGAGATCAGCCATTGTGATACATAAAAGGAAGTCTGTGGAAAATCTCCCCCGACATTACAGCCTTTATCTTATATACTGCATATCTCCAACTACCGGAAACAGTTATTCATCTTATTCAGAATTCCCCATTTGAAAAATAATTCCTCCTCCAGATGTATTTGTACATGGGAGCTCACTTCTTATTTATAGTGACGTTTCGGCAGCCTTTATCAGCCACAAATCCAGAACGTAGAGCAGGGGGCCCCAACCAGTGGCTCAGGAGCCACACGTGGTTCGGGGGCCCATGATGTGTGGCTGTCTGCATTGCACCTGGTCTAGCAAACGGCTATGAAGAGCAGGTCTCCAGATGGTCAATGTGAGTAGCCCAGAACAGAAGAGCAGATCAGGATGCCCATATACTCGCCAAGGGGGTTTAGTGATAATTTAAGAATTTTAAACTGGAGACAGGATGATACTACCTTTCAGAGCAGATGCTTAGAGATTGTGACAGTGTGGTGAAAGTGCCTGATGGGGGTATTGTGGGAGCAGTCGGATCTTGGTATACTGCCTTGGTGTGATTGTGATTTCAGTGGAAAAAGCTTTGGCTGTCATTATACTGGTAAAGGGGGCTCTGGGTGTCACTAATGTGAGGAGAGCGAGAGCTGGACGGGGTTGCGCAGCCCTCTGCTGGGGCTCGTGTGGCGCCCCTGACCCGGTCAGGCGCCACTGAGTACTGCACCCATGCTGGGACAGTACTTCCAGGTAATCCTAAGGGCCAGAACGAGGTGTGTACGCACAGACACATAGCAACCAGTTCTCCCACACCAGTAGATGGGACCCTTGGGAAGGCACCAGAGGGGGCTAGCCTTCAAATCTTGTCAAGAGGTGGAGCGGAGGGGCTGGAAGCTAGAGGGTAGAGGTTGTCAAGAAAGTAAGGGAGCCAGTCTGGTGGTGGAGCACGGTGGTCGTGAGGTGGACACTAGTCAGACCCTGCACGGGGTAGTAACGGTTAGCGGGGGAGAACAGTCACCTGGGAGTCAAGAGACAGATGTTCCTGGTGACTAGGCACGTACGGGGGGTACAGGTCCCTAGAGCAGACTCCAATCTGCTAAACCTGCTTGTGAGGGGGAACTACAAGTACCTCACCAACCTGACAGAGTCCGAGCCTCAGCAGCAACGCAGGGACCCATAAGGGGACAGAGCTTGGAGCCATCTCACTTGTTCTACGCTGCCGGCAAACAGGCCGAACACAGGGGAGAAAAGGCAGTAGCGACTCCTTGGATAGACCCCCTTGGAACTCCAGGTCAGGGGGTTATCCGAACACAGAGTGCTAGGAAGGCGAGCTAACAGCCAGGTTACCCTCAGACTGGCCCGAAGGAGCCCCTGGTCCTACCTGGTTTAATCACAGCAACGCCCGGGTGAGCTCACAGCAACATCAGAGTGAGTAAGAACCAGTTAAAAGACTTCTGGACTCAGCCTGTGTTATTCCAGGACACGCTACTCTGTTCACCAGAGCCCCTGGGGCCTGCCTCACTCACGGGAGGCTACATCAGCTGACTGCAGACCCCATCAGCCCCAGACGCTTGTAATCCTGCAGTGTCGGTCATTCACATCCCTGACCGCAAGCCGTGAGTGGCGTCACGACATATAGAAACTGATATTACCTGTTCGCCATATTTAACAAGCTTTGTGGCGTCCCTGAAGAGGATCAGCATCCCTGGGGGTGTCACACTTGCGGCCCTCTGCCAGAGCTGGACGTGGTTCTCAAAGTCAGAAAGGCTTGGGACCACTGACATATAGTATAACAAAAATAGACAATTATACACATGCCATTCTTTTCAATACACTGGTCCATACACCATGCGATTATCTCTTTCCCCATGTTGAGTACACCACACCCCCTTTATCTACATAGTGATGTAACATTACAGAACTGCCTCATCTCATCACTGTAGGACTCCGTAATCTTTTGCACATAGCGTAATAGTCTGTGGCAGCCATTAGTCATCACAACAAAGACTAGTGCCAAAGCAAAATTAAATCTTCCAAACCCTTTACATGAGTTTTCTAAGAAGGTCTAGATTCTGGAGAACCAAGCCAATAAATAGTGTGCATACTGTAATGTTCTACTTTAGGCAGTCACACTGCCTCTTCAGCATCATTGCACCTGCCCACCGTGCGAAGTGCCACGTTTAGTCATGATTTTGTCCACAGAACCAGTGCCTCTTCTCTTTCAGATTGAAAACGTATTACCCTCGTATTAAGCATATACTGATACAGGACACGTCTGAGGTCAGGCTTCAGTCACTGCTGCCAAATTAGGGTACCTTCACACTTTAGCGATGCAGCAGCGATCAGACCAGCGATCTGACCTGGTCAGGATCGCTGCTGCATCGCTACATGGTCGCTGGTGAGCTGTCAAACAGGCAGATCTCACCAGCGACCAGTGAACAGCCCCCAGCCAGCAGCGACGTGCAAGCGACGCTGCGCTTGCACGGAGCCGGCGTCTGGAAGCTGCGGACACTGGTAACTAAGGTAAACATCGGGTATGGTTACCCGATGTTTACATTAGTTACCAGCGCACACCGCTTAGCTGTGTGTGCAGGGAGCAGGGAGCCGCGCACACTGAGCGCTGGCTCCTTGCTCTCCTAACTACAGTACACATCGGGTTAATTAACCCGATGTGTACAGCAGCTACATGTGCAGAGAGCCGGAGCCGGCAGCACAGGCAGCGTGAGAGCTGCGGAGGCTGGTAACTAAGGTAAATATCGGGTAACCACCTTGGTTACCCGATGTTTATCTTAGTTACCAGCCTCCGCAGCTGCCAGACGCCGGCTCCTGCTCCCTGCTCGCTTCATTTGTCGCTCTCTCGCTGTCACACACAGCGATCTGTGTGTCACAGCGGGAGAGCGCCTTTGAAGAAAACGAACCAGGGCTGTGTGTAACGAGCAGCGATCTCGCAGCAGGGGCCAGATCGCTGCTCATTGTCACACACAGCGAGATCGCTAATGAGGTCACTGCTGCGTCACAAAAAGCGTGACTCAGCAGCGATCTCGGCAGCGAGCTCGCTGTGTGTGAAGCACCCCTTACATCTCAAATCATTGGTTACCAGCAGAGGGGCAACATTACTACTGGCCAAACTACAAAAGGTCTTAAATGAAATAATATTGGCTGAACCGTCTGATGTGTATAGGGGCCTCCCGACTTTATCCCACCAAATGAGCACCACATTCTTTTGTTCTTCAGGCAGATATCAGATATCACACTATCAGATAAGTATGGCAGCGACTTGCAGAGCTTTTACACTGGACGATTATCATGAATGAGCAGAACTTGGTGCTGAGAACAATTAGATTTTATGAGCCAGAACCATTGTATTTATTGATTGTTCTGTGGTCGGCCAGTTTAAAAACCAGTCTATTAAACAAACAGACGCTCATCGGCATCTAGGAAGCTGATTGGTGGTCGGTTAACTGTGTAAATGTGCCATTAGGCAAAATTCAGACGCCCATGTAACAGTCCATGGATAATGAAGCATGGACCAGACATGGGACTCTTTACTCAAATATCACAGGATATGAGACAGTCCACCTCAGGTCAGGAGACCCTCTGCCAGTCCAAGCTTCACAGTTTGTACATGGACCATGATATACAAACTTCTGAATTTGGCATTATGTACACATTCACACTGGGACAAGTGTTCAGTTGTATGGGGGGAGTCGAGAGAGATCGCTGTTGGATGAACGGGCATACAGGGGAATTGGGAGAGTGGATGGCGATGCAGCCGCTTTCACACTGCGTTATTTACCTACATTCACTGGTCCCGTCAATGTTTCTGTCTGAATTCCCCCGCAAAACTGGTATCGGATGCATGCGCCGATGGAGCCATTGACTGTACTGGTGCAGACTGAGTCTGCGTGTGCTCTGTGTGTGTTGCACCATTTTCGGGCGTGTACGCTTTCTGCAGACGGACACCCAGACGTAGTAGACTGTATCTGGGTGTCCACCTGTAGAATGCGTATACGCACGAAAATGGTGCAACACACACAGAGCACACAGTGACGCCGTCTGCACCAGTACATTCAATGGCCCCGTCGGCGCATGCGTCCAAAACTCATTTTGCAGGGGGATGGGACGGAGGTTCCAAGGGGACCAGTGAACATAGCTAATAGCGCATGAACTAAGGTGTATGGGCAACTTAAAAGTATTTCCCTACGGTCTATATCCACTGCTACTTCCACAGTTGCAAAAACATGTTAATGCAGAAATATTGTGGACGCAGCATCTTCCAAGTTTCAAAGCAGATTTTGCAGTGTGAGAATGAGATTTCATCATACAGTTTCACAGCACTGTCTTCACTCAGAATATAAGCCAGGTGTATGCCCATGGAGTAGAAAAAAAGCAGAAGGGGGGGAAACAAAAAAAAAAAAAAAAAAATAAGAAGAACAATACGGTGACCCCATTTATGGAGGAGCAAAAAAAAAAAAAAAAAAAAAAAACAGGTAAAAAGCTCTGCTCACCTAGGGGCTTGTATGGTGCCCCTGCTGTATGAAATTGTATCTGCTGCTGCCGCCTCGTGGCTGGGGGGCCCTAAAGGAAAAAAAAAAAAAAAGTCTCTTGCTGCAAGGTAGATCAATGAGGGTGCTTTTATTTAGACAAAGCCTTTTTTATGACTTGAAATAGATGTCAGTACAACATTTAAGAAACTTCTATATGCGCAGATTCTCTCTAAAGTGCTTTTATTCGCTATAAAGCGTATATACCCATGGAAACATACCCTAAATTAACAAGCATGTACCCAAATTTTGTATACATGTTACAAAGTGAATGCGACATTTTTACATTTTGCTTGCAACTACTGAAACGTTCCATATCTGAGCCCCAGAGAGAAGCGATAGAGCATTTTACCAGCCTGATTTTGGCTGCAGTAAGACGCCAGAAAATGCCTTTCAGGGGATACAAGAAAGAAATGAAAGGATCTAGTGACAGGAACGAGCGACGAGCTGCGAATACCAAGTACGTAATGTACATGAATATTAATGATTTCCCTCCACCACTGCAATGCTGGACAATAACTTCACTTCTTTTTAGTTTACAAAAATATTATTTCCATTCAGCAAGCGTGAGAAAAATGGAAGCTGGGGCCTGACGTCTGGCTACGAGATCAGGCTGCCCCCGATGAATGGACATTGTGCAGCAGGGGAAGCGGACAAGTGAATAGAAACGAGCGGGAAAACTAGTCTGCCAATCGCCCTCCCCCCTCCCAAAAACTCTGCGCTAGAACAATAGCTCATTACATGGTCTGGTAAAAAAAATAAAAATCAGATTAAAAAGCCAGGAAACCGCAGAAGCATTTCCCATGGCCCCAGTAGGGCCTGTTCTATATGTCCACACAGAAAGGAGCAGACCAAGGAACTTCTGTAATGGAAACATCACTTCGTAGATAAAATACTTTGTAAAACAGTTTCAGAAATGGTATCAGAGAGGAACAAAGCAGGGTCAGATCAAGTGTGTGTGTGTGTGTGTGTGTGTGTGTGTGTGTGTGTGTGTGTGTGTGTGTGTCAAATCACAGCCCCCAATTGATTCCAAGGACAAGGGACTTAGAAGAATCAGTTGCAAAAATACTCACCCCCTTGGTATTTTGGAGGTTTTGTTACCACACAACCAGGAATTTCAGTTTGATGTTTGAAGGGGGGGGGGGGGGTGTTAGCATTTGTATCAGTAGGCATGTATAAGAACATACAAAAAGCCAGCACCAAATGTGCACTACTGCACTAAACATTCCAAACTGTACTTATTATAAAAAAAAATTTGAGATTTTTGGCAAAAAATTGCAATTTCTTGAGCTGCTTCGCCACGTCACGGCAAATCTCATTTGAAGCAGTCCTACACTAAAATATTTTTATAAAATGTGCCATACGGCCTCACATATGAATAGTAGAACTGCTCTTAGCAGCACTCACCTGGTCTATTTCAATCCCGTACCCATGACTGAGTCATGGCTGTGGGCGGGACAGGTCCAAGCAAATGCTGCATGAAGTAAATAGCCTGTGGACAAAGCCTGATGACTTAATGTGAACAGTCACCAACCGCCAAAATCCAGACAGATGGAATACATCCCAAATTGGGGTGCATAGCAAGGTGGAGGTCAACCACCGACCAATTCAATGAAGAAAAAACAAAAAGCCAGCACCAAATGTATTCCATCTGTCTGGATTTTGGCGGTTGGTGACTGTTCACATTAAGTCATCAGGCTTTGTCCACAGGCTATTTACTTCATGCAGCATTTGCTTGGACCTGTCCCGCCCACAGCCATGACTCAGTCATGGGTACGGGATTGAAATAGACCAGGTGAGTGCTGCTAAGAGCAGTTCTACTATTCATATGTGAGGCCGTATGGCACATTTTATAAAAATATTTTAGTGTAGGACTGCTTCAAATGAGATTTGCCGTGACGTGGCGAAGCAGCTCAAGAAAGTGCAATTTTTTGCCAAAAATCTCAAAAAATTTTTTATAATAAGTACAGTTTGGAATGTTTAGTGCTGTAGTGCACATTTGGTGCTGGCTTTTTGTTTTTTCTTCAATGTATAAGAACATGCCTACAACTGTGAACATTTGGTTTTCTTTTTATAGTGGAGCAAACAAGAAATAGGATAAACAACTGAAAACTGTAGTGTGCATAAGTATTCACTCCCTAAAGTCAGTACTTTGTAGAGCCTCCTTTTGTGGCAATTACAGCTGCTGGTCACTTTGGATAGGTCTCTGAGTTTTCCACACCTTGCCATGAGGATTTTGTGCCCATTTCTCAAGGCAAAACTGCTCCAGCGCCTTCTAGTTAGATGGTTTCCTCTGGTGAGCAGCAATCTTCAACTCTGACCGCAAATTCGCAATTGGATTAAGGTCTGGGCTTTGACTATAGGCCACTCCAATACATTTACATGTTTCCCTATGGCTATGTGTCCACGGTAGAATGTACCTGCAGATTTTTCTGCATGAAAATCCGCGACTTTCGCGGCAAATCCGCACCCGCGGATTTGCCGCGGATTTACCGCGGATTTTGATGCGGATTTTTTTTTTCCCCATTCTATACCCAAAATCCGCACCAAATCTGCAACAAACAATTGACATGCTGCAGATTTTTCCAGATCAAAATCCGCGGCAAATCCGCAGCGGAAAAATCCGCAGCGGAAAAATCCGCAGCATGGACACAGCATTTCCAAAATGCCATTGAAATGGCTTGGAAGTGCCGCTGCTGCAGATTTTCGGGAAATCCGCGGCAAATCCGCGGTAAATCCGCAGCGTGGGCACATAGCCTATAAACCACTAGAGTGTTGCTTTAGCAGTATACTTTGGGTCATTGTCTTGTTGGAAGGTGAACCTCTGTCCCAGTCTCAAATCACTGACAGACAAAACAGGTTTTGCTCAAAATATCCCCGTTTTTCAAACCATCAATCTTCCCTTCGGCTCTGTCCATTTTCGCTGTCCCCGCTGCTGAAAAACATCCCCATAGCATGATGCTGCCACCACCATGCGTCACTGTGGTGATGGTGTTCTTGGGGTAATGAGCGGTGTTAGTTTGGCGCCAGACATAGCGTTTACCTTGGTGACCAAAAAGCTTAATTTTAGTCTCATCTGACCACAGCACCTGCATCCATACATTTGAGGCGTGTCTTTTGCAAAATCAAAACAAGGCTTCCAATTTTTTGGCAGAAAGTGAACGCTTTCTCTGGCCATTCTTCCATAAAGGCCAGATTTATAGAATGTACAGCTTACTGTGGTGTTCTGGACTGATACTCCAGTCTCTACTTGTGAACTCTGCAGCTTCTATAGGGTTCCGTTTTGTCTCTGTGTTGTCTGATTAATGCCCTCCTTGCCTGGGCTGAGAGTTTTTGTGGGAACCCTCTCTTGGCAGATTTCTGGTGGTACCATCTTTTTTCATTTGATGACAACACATTTGATGGTGCTCCGGGGGATTAGAGATTGGGATATATTTTTTATTTTTAGAACCCACCCCTGACTTGTAGTTCTCACCACTTTCCCTCTGACTTGTTTAGAGATCTCCTTTATCTTCATGGTGTTTGGTTAGTGGAGTCTTTTGCTTAACCCCTTCACCCCCGGGCGATTTTCAGTATAAGTTTTTTGGGGGTTTTTGTTGCTCCCCTTCTTTTGAGAGCCGTAACCTTTTTATTTTTCCATCAATCTTGACATATAAGGGCTTGTTTTTTTGCGGGACGAGCTGTACTTTTAAATGAAACCATAAGTTTTACCATATAGTGTACTTGAAAACAGCAAAAAAAAAAAAAATGCGGTCGCACAATAGTTTTTGGGATATTTTATTCACCATGTTCACTATGATAAAACTGATGTGTTAATGTGATGTCTCAGGTCAGTACGCATATGCAGACACCAAATACTGTATGTATAGCTGTAAGGGTTTAATTTTAATTTTTGTCCAAAAAAAGAAAAAAAAAAAAAAAAGTGGTGCACTTTCTGCGCCATTTTCCGAAACTCGTAGCATTCTCATTTTTCAGGAACTATGGCTCAGTGACTGCTTATTTTTCGCGTCTCGAGCTGACGCTTTTAACAATGCTATTTTTGCACAGATGCTACATTTTGATCACCTGTTATTGCATTTTGTGTAAAATTTGCGGCGACCAAAAAAAGTGATTTTGGGGTTTGGAATTTTTTTGCCGCTACACCGTTTACCGATCAGATAAATTGATTTTATATTTTGATAGATCGGGCATTTCTGACTGCCAAATGTGGGTATATTTTTAAATTTTTTTTTAACCCTTTAAATTTTCAATGGGGTGATTCGAACTAAGTTTTTTTTATTTGTTTTTTTTATTTTTCAAAACTTTTTATTTTATTAGTACCCTTAGGAGACTATAAGGATTAGCATTCTGATCACTCATTCATTTCTCCCGTTCAGAGCAGCACCGCTCAGACCGGGAGAAATTATCATCTCTTGTAATAGCCAGTACTCGGCTGTTTCTTACAGGAAATGAATCATGTGAGCTACAGGAGTCATCACATGACCCTTTGCTACCATGACAACCACCGGATGCATGTGTGCAGCAGCGCATGAGGATTAACCGCTAGATGTAATATTACCGCCCGTGGTCGTTAAGGGGTTAATGGTGTTGCGGCCGTGGCCTTTCAGAACAGGTGTGTATATACTGACAGACCCCAAAACACTTAGATTGCACACAGGTGGACTTCCTTTCACTAAGCATGTGACTTAAGGTAATTGCTTGTACCAGAAATTTTTTAGGGGGCTTGTAGCAGAAGAGGTGAATACATATGCAAATGGCAATTTTTAAACATTTTATCCCAAAAATTTAATTTTTGCCTAGATTTTTTCTAACTTTTTTTCTCCAACGTAAGTCCGCTTTACACGCTGCGACATCAAGCTATCTCGTTGGGGTCACGGAATTTGTGACGCACATCCGGTCAATTTAGCGATGTCGTTGCGTGTGACACCTATGAGCGATTTTGAATCGTCGCAAAAATGTTCAAAATCGCTCATCGGTGACATGCCCCCCTATTCTCGAATATCGCTGCTGCTCGGTGTACGAAGTAGTTCGTCGCTCCTGCGGCAGCACACATCACTATATGTGACACTGCAGGAACGAGGAACCTCACCTTACCTGCGGCCAGCCGCAATGAGGAAGGAAGGAGGTGGGCGGGATGTTACGTCCCGCTCATCTCCGCCCCTCCGCTTCTATTGGGCGGCGGTTCTCTCATGCATCTCATGCATCTGCATTGTTTTTGTGCATCTGATTTAACTCCGCCTTGCCCGGTCACATGATCGGACTTATATCTCTGCCCAGTTGATGACGCTTTCCTGGCTTCCTGACCTACCGCCCTCCAGTACGTGCGGGGTTGCCGGCTCCTCCCTCCCCTCTGATGTGACCGCCGTCACGGAGGGCGGGAGCGCCCATGTGGGATCTGGGTGACGCGTCCCTGTTCCTGCATGTGCGCTTCAGGCCTGACGGCGCTCCTTTGGTTAGGGGGTGTGACGCCGGCCTCCGTGCATGTCACTCCGGTGGGCGTTACTTCAGGAAGTCACGTGTACAAGGTGCATTACAAATAAGTGAGGTCACGCACCTCCATACTATCGCCTTCCCTCCCTGATGAAGCGGTATCCACATGGGTATTACCTAACTCTGCGAAACGTACGTTGGAGGTTTGGGGGGCCTGTCTCTATGGGGGATTCCCTTCATTGGGAATCATGGCTTTTCTGCATTTAGCATATTACCACTCTAAGTACATCTCAATCGTTTTGTGGTCTTTAGAGGTGATAATGTGGACTCCACATAGGTATTGTATCTACAGCAGCGTCATGGCTTGTTGGATATCAATTGCACTTGACACTTTATAAATTGTTCATGCCGCTGTATTTGCACTATACCTGCCATTGTACCTAGCACTTTATGATTATGTATTATATGCTGCTATATTTATATCGTGCCTGCAACAACTGCTAGCCAGGACTTTGTACTTGTATTCCATCTACCGCTAATTCTCCCTGTATATGTTGCAGCCATCCTTGGGGGCTATTACGGTACTTCACTCACAAACGCCCTTACCCCATTTTTTGTCTTTTATGGTGCTTTACATAGCCATTTTTTCCTTTTTGTGTCTTGTTCATTCCACACATTAATAAACTTTGTTATTGCTTTGCACCATTTATTACTCCATGTGCTCTTGTTTTTTCCAGTGTAAAAAGGAGTTTGTTCCTTACTTTGCTCAGAGAGACAAGCAGGTTTATTGCATTGATGTCGAAGGTTTGAGGGGTTAATTCAAAATCCAATATGATTCAGCGCAATGGCGTCTTTTTATGGATTCTTCAAAAAGAAGTCTCAAAGCAGTTTTACTTCACAATGGTGGTTTTTATGCTTCCATCCCTGTTATTCTGTACACCTTAAGGAAACCTACGAGAGCTTGGAATTGGTTCTTCATAAACTTAAAATATGAAGACCACGGTTGGCAAGTGTGCAGGGATTGTAAAGTCTTGTGCATGCTTCTCGGGCTACAAGCTGGGTATACTAAAGACCCTTATTTTCTGTCTATGGAACAGTCGAAACCAACAAAATCACTGGACCAAGAAGAATTGGCAGCCGAGGGTGCTCACAGTTGGTGATAAAAACGTCCTCCGAGAAACTTTGGTACCTTCTCATAATGTTCTTCAACCCCTCTCCACATAAAGTTGGAATTGATGAAGCAAGAGATGGAGAATGCTTCAAATACTTGGTCACAAAGTTTCCAGGTCTCTTGGGGGTCAAAATTGAAGGAAGGTGTGTTCGCCGGACCAGATATTAGAAGGCTTATAGCTGATCAAGAGTTTATCAAAAATATTAAAAGATCCTCAAAAAGAAGAGTGGATTGCATTCAAAGGGGTCATGGAGAAATTTTTAGGCAATAACAAAAGATCCTGACTATAGAAGATTGTTGGACGAATGCTGAAAGCATTTCAAGCTTTAGGTTGCCTGATGAGTTTGAAAGTGCATTTCCTCCATTCCAAACTTTACAACTTTCCAGAAAATGTGGTACCTGTGAGTGAAGAGCAAGGTGAACGATTCCACCAGGACATTAACGAAATTGAAAAAAGATACCAGGGCAGATGAAGCATTACAATGATGGCAGACTACTGTTGGACGCTTCAGAGAGACATTCCAGATGTTACTCACAAGCGTAAATGTACGAAGAGGAGCCTTACAGGGAAGACTAATCGATTTTAGTGTGTGTAAGGCCGCTTTCACATTTCGTTTTTACCTACGATCAATGGTCCTGTCGGAGCTTCCGTCCGAACACCCCCACAAAATGGGTTTCGGACGCATGCGTCGATGGGGCCTTTGACTGTAATGGAGCAGACTGAGTTAGTGTTCTGTCTTGCCCCATTTTCGGGTGTTTTCGCTTTCTGCAGGCGGACACTCGAACGTAGTCTGCTCCGGTAAATGGGCCTTTAGTACAATCATTCATTCATTCCCCATATCAGGCAATTCAGTTGCGGAAATTGTGAAGTAGCAGTCATGGCCGCAGCATGTGTCTATTATGCCAGCCATAAATCAGGAGGTTCTTTAAAAAGACTGCATTATAAATAAAATACGACGGGCGCACAACATCAACACATTTGCCGGACAAACAGGCCCCTCCTGATTTATAGCAGACAGTCTAAATCTGCATCGGATTCCAGCCCAGCGTCACCCAACTTTTCGTCTGAGCACAGACTGTAAATATATATATTTTCTTGGGATCCTCAAGTCTCCTAATAAACTTCAGAGCGCAGAGAGGTATAAAAAGATGCTTAGTATTTAAAGGTCCCACAAGGTGACACATGAGAGAATTACCGGGGACACATCGCAGGAATGTCACAGGAATCTGCCCCTCGCCGTAAAGCTTTTTCTGGCCGTCTGACCTCTTCTGCCTCCAACCAATACCAGACTATCTAAACCTGTCTATGCTCCCGGCCGGTGGTCTAAGGGGCGAACCGCCGGAGCAGCATGCCGAGGTCATTAAGTATTGTTCAATAAAAAGTAAGGGGCATTATATACAGAGCACAGGACCTGTCAGCAGATGGCACAATACAAACTGCAGACACTAAAGGGAGTCTTGCAGCTCCAAAATAAGCATCAAAGAAAGCATATGCCCTCTTCGGGGGTCTTTAACAGCTAGTTCACCTCTGACAAAGCAGCAGGACCAGAGCCAACCGCCCCCCCCTCCCCAAACACAGAAATAAAAAATAAAAAAAAAAAAAAAGGACTGTGCAGCTCATCCTAAAATACACCAGGCAACTCATTTGCATATGAAAATACGGTAATTATCTCTGTAATACTATCCAGTGGAAAAGGTTTGTCTCTTTATAGAGCAAAATCCCCTACAAGGAGCTGTGCTTACCTTGATATGGATTTCACAGGGAAGTATATCCCTCTAAATAGATCCATTAAAGGGAACCTGTCAGGTGCAATATGCACCCAGAACCACGAGCAGTTCTGGGTGCATATCGCTAATCCCTGCCTAACTGTCCCTGTATACACTAGCATAGATAAAGGGATCTTTAGAAAAAGTATTGCTAAAGATCCCATATGACATGCTAATGAGCGCAGGAACTAGTCAAAAGGGCGTTCGTTTTCTTGGCTAGTCGGCCCCTAAGTATATTAGCAAGCCCCTGTAGGCGTACTAACATGCTAATGAATGCACATCAGAGGCATGGTCACGGTCACTTCTTAGCTGCCATCGCGTCCGACACCAGGATTTTGGTTCAGTGCACATGAACCCGGACTTTCGGTCACACGCACTACACGAGTTTGAAGCCTGGATGCGTATACACGGCTTCATAGTGCACATTCGCATTCATTAGCATGGATGCGCATTCATTAGCACGCTAGCACACATCTGTGGGTGTGCTTACATGCTTAGGGGGCCGACTAGCCAAGGGAACTAATGCCCTTGCATCTAGTCCATGGCCTCATTACATGTCATATGGGATCTTTAGAAATACTTTTTCTAAAGATCTTTACTATGCTACTACACTGTGTGCAGAATTATTAGGCAAGTTGTATTTTAGAAGATTTTTTTTTATTATTATTATTGATCAACAACTGTTCTCAATAAACCCAAAAGACTTCAACTTTCAAAAATATTAAGCTTTGATATTTAAGTGTTTTTGTTTTTTTTTAGATTTTATTTTAGGAGGATATCTGTTAGTGCAGGTAACTATTACTGTGCAGAATTATTAGGCAACTTAATAAAATCCAAATATATTCCCATCTCACTTGTTTATTTTCACCAGGTAAACAAATATAACTGCACAAAATTTAGAAATAAACATTTCTGACATGCAAAAACAAAACCCCAAAAAATTAGTGACCGATATAGCCACCTTTCTTTATGATGACACTCAACAGCCTACCATCCATAGATTCTGTCAGTTGCTTGATCTGTTTACGATCAACATTGCGTGCAGCAGCCACCACAGCCTCCCAGACACTGTTCCGAGAGGTGTACTGTTTTCCCTCCCTGTAGATCTCACATTTTATGAGGGACCAGAGGTTCTCTATGGGGTTCAGATCAGGTGAACATGGGGGCCATGTCCTTTTGTCATCTTTTAGACCTTTACTGGCCAGCCATGCTGTGGAGTAGTTGGATACATGTGATCGAGCATTGTCCTGCATGAAAATCATGTTTTTCTTAAACGATACCGACTTCTTCCTGTACCACTGCTTGAAAAAGTTGTCTTCCAGAAACTGGCAGTAGGTCTGGGAGTTGAGCTTCACTCCATCCTCAACCCGAAAAGGTCCCACATGTTCATCTTTGATGATACCAGCCCATACCAGTACCCCACCTCCACCTTGCTGGCGTCTGAGTCGGAGTGGAGCTCTCTGCCCTCTGGCCCATCCATCTGGCCCATCAAGAGTCACTGATTTCATCAGTCCATAAAACTTTTGAAAATCAGTCTTAAGATATTTCTTGGCCCAGTCTTGACGTTTTATCTTATGTTTCTTGTTCAAAGGTGGTTGTTTTCCAGTCTTCCTTACCTTGGCCATGTCCCAGAGTATGGCACAGCTTGTGCTTTTTGATACTCCAGTAACGTTGCAGCTCTTAAATATGGACAAACTGGTAACAAATGGCATCTTCATGCTCGATCTTCCTCAATTCATGGGCAGTTATTTTGCGTCTTTTTTGCCCAACACGCTTCTTGCGACCCTGTTGGCTTTTTGCCATGAAACGCTTGATTGTTCGGTGATCACGCTTCAAAAGTCTGGCAATTTCAAGTCTGCTGCATCCCTCTGCAAGACATGTCACAATTTTGGACTTTTCAGAGCCCGTCAAATCTCTCTTCTGACCCAAGGAAAGGAAGTTGCCTAATACCGTATTTTTCGGACCATAAGACGCACTTTTTTTCCCCCAAATGTTGGGGGAAA
Source organism: Anomaloglossus baeobatrachus (assembly GCF_048569485.1). Taxonomy (NCBI): domain Eukaryota; kingdom Metazoa; phylum Chordata; class Amphibia; order Anura; family Aromobatidae; genus Anomaloglossus; species Anomaloglossus baeobatrachus. Next base: position 573,440,218 of record NC_134356.1, read on the forward strand.
GTTGGGGGTGCGTCTTATGGTCTGACTATAGGGCTGCGGCTGGGAATGAGGGTGCTGCGGGTCATCGGGGGCACGAGCAGGCAGCAGCAGCGCCTGCCGTGACCACGTGGGCCCGCTCATTACATATGCACGCCCATCCTCCCGCCCATCTCTCAGCGCTGAAGCCGGCACTGACAGGTGGGCGGGAGGACGAGCGGGGACGCGCGCATAGTAAAGAGCCGGCATGATCACCCCTGGCAATTACAGCCTGGAGTGATCATGTGCGGCTGTATTCACTGCCCCCCGCGCGTCATTACCAGCGCGGGGTGCAGTGAATCAGTAACACTCACCCGTCCCCGTGTGTGGAGCCGCCCCCCTGCTGCACGCGATGACTTCCGATCTGTGCCGGTCAGCTGATCGGCACAGACAGGAAGACATCGCGATGCAGCAGGGGAACGGCTCCACACACACAGATCAGCGTGCCAGAGAGGAAGATGTGATCGGTGCTGCAGGGAGTGAGGAAAAGGTGAGTATAAACGTTTATTTTTTTTCTCTGTGCTATAGGATACAGGCCATATACCAGGATGGTATATGAGCAGGCAGGATGGGGGGTTATGTGAACAGGCTGGATGGGGGGGGCTATGTGAACAGGCTGGATGGGGGGGGGCTACTATGTGAACAGGCTGGATGGGGGGGGCTATGTGAACAGGCTGGATGGGGGGGGCTATGTGAACAGGCTGGATGGGGGGGGCTATGTGAACAGGCTGGATGGGGGGGGGCTATGTGAACAGGCTGGATGGGGGGGGGCTATGTGAACAGGCTGGATGGGGGGGGGCATGTGAACAGGCTGGATGGGGGGGGCATGTGAACAGGCTGGATGGGGGGGGCATGTGAACAGGCTGGATGGGGGGGGCATGTGAACAGGCTGGATGGGGGGGGGCATGTGAACAGGCTGGATGGGGGGGCATGTGAACAGGCTGGATGGGGGGGCATGTGAACAGGCTGGATGGGGGGGGCATGTGAACAGGCTGGATGGGGGGGGCATGTGAACAGGCTGGATGGGGGGGGGCATGTGAACAGGCTGGATGGGGGGGGGCATTTGAACAGGCTGGATGGGGGGGGCATGTGAACAGGCTGGATGGGGGGGGCATGTGAACAGGCTGGATGGGGGGGGGCATGTGAACAGGCTGGATGGGGGGGGCATGTGAACAGGCTGGATGGGGGGGGCATGTGAACAGGCTGGATGGGGGGGGCATGTGAACAGGCTGGATGGGGGGGGCATGTGAACAGGCTGGATGGGGGGGGCATGTGAACAGGCTGGATGGGGGGGGCATGTGAACAGGCTGGATGGGGGGGGCATGTGAACAGGCTGGATGGGGGGGGCATGTGAACAGGCTGGATGGGGGGGGCATGTGAACAGGCTGGATGGGGGGGGCATGTGAACAGGCTGGATGGGGGGGGCATGTGAACAGGCTGGATGGGGGGGGCATGTGAACAGGCTGGATGGGGGGGGCATGTGAACAGGCTGGATGGGGGGGGGCATGTGAACAGGCTGGATGGGGGGGCATGTGAACAGGCTGGATGGGGGGGGCATGTGAACAGGCTGGATGGGGGGGGCATGTGAACAGGCTGGATGGGGGGGGCATGTGAACAGGCTGGAGGGGGGGGCATGTGAACAGGCTGGATGGGGGGGGCATGTGAACAGGCTGGATGGGGGGGGCATGTGAACAGGCTGGATGGGGGGGGCATGTGAACAGGCTGGATGGGGGGGGCATGTGAACAGGCTGGATGGGGGGGGGCATGTGAACAGGCTGGATGGGGGGGGCATGTGAACAGGCTGGATGGGGGGGGCATGTGAACAGGCTGGATGGGGGGGGCATGTGAACAGGCTGGATGGGGGGGGCATGTGAACAGGCTGGATGGGGGGGGCATGTGAACAGGCTGGATGGGGGGGGCATGTGAACAGGCTGGATGGGGGGGGCATGTGAACAGGCTGGATGGGGGGGGCATGTGAACAGGCTGGATGGGGGGGGCATGTGAACAGGCTGGATGGGGGGGGCATGTGAACAGGCTGGATGGGGGGGGCATGTGAACAGGCTGGATGGGGGGGGCATGTGAACAGGCTGGATGGGGGGGGCATGTGAACAGGCTGGATGGGGGGGGCATGTGAACAGGCTGGATGGGGGGGGCATGTGAACAGGCTGGATGGGGGGGGCATGTGAACAGGCTGGATGGGGGGGGCATGTGAACAGGCTGGATGGGGGGGGCATGTGAACAGGCTGGATGGGGGGGGCATGTGAACAGGCTGGATGGGGGGGGCATGTGAACAGGCTGGATGGGGGGGGCATGTGAACAGGCTGGATGGGGGGGCATGTGAACAGGCTGGATGGGGGGGCATGTGAACAGGCTGGATGGGGGGGCATGTGAACAGGCTGGATGGGGGGGCATGTGAACAGGCTGGATGGGGGGGCATGTGAACAGGCTGGATGGGGGGGCATGTGAACAGGCTGGATGGGGGGGCATGTGAACAGGCTGGATGGGGGGGCATGTGAACAGGCTGGATGGGGGGGCATGTGAACAGGCTGGATGGGGGGGCATGTGAACAGGCTGGATGGGGGGGCATGTGAACAGGCTGGATGGGGGGGCATGTGAACAGGCTGGATGGGGGGGCATGTGAACAGGCTGGATGGGGGGGCATGTGAACAGGCTGGATGGGGGGGCATGTGAACAGGCTGGATGGGGGGGCATGTGAACAGGCTGGATGGGGGGGCATGTGAACAGGCTGGATGGGGGGGCATGTGAACAGGCTGGATGGGGGGGCATGTGAACAGGCTGGATGGGGGGGCATGTGAACAGGCTGGATGGGGGGGCATGTGAACAGGCTGGATGGGGGGGCATGTGAACAGGCTGGATGGGGGGGCATGTGAACAGGCTGGATGGGGGGGCATGTGAACAGGCTGGATGGGGGGGCATGTGAACAGGCTGGATGGGGGTTTATAGCAGGATCATATACAAGGCAGGAGGATCATTACTAGGATGGGGTACCTTAGTAGAGAATTTGGGACATTACCCCCATAACAGTGTCAGCAGCAGATCCTCGCCCTATAACAGTGTGTCATGACCACATTTTTTGCTTAAAGTTTTATTTTCCCATTTTCCTCCTCTAAAACCAGGGTGCGTCTTATAGTCCGGTGCGTCTTATAGTCCGAAAAATACGGTAATTAAGCACACATATAGGGTGTTGATGTCATTACACCACACCCCTCCTCATTACAGAGATGCACATCACCTGATTTACTTAATTGGTAGTTGGCTCTCAAGCCTATACAGCTTGGAGTAGGACAACATGTATAAAAAGTATCATGTGATCAAAATACTCATTTGCCTAATAATTCTGCCCAGTGTAGATATAGGGACAGTTAGGCAGGGATTAGAAATATGCACCCAGAACTGTTCGTGGATCTGGGTGCATATTGGATCCGACAGGTTCCCTTCAAAAATCAGGAGCCTAAAATGTGACATCTAGTGACGGATCTTTAAAATTAATGAGTGGACTAAAACAATATTTTTATTGAAGGCGTTTGCAAGACTAGTTATGACAGACCTATACTGAAAGGAAAGGACCCAGAAAAATATCTTTCTTGAGTAATAAAATAACACAAGCACACACTGCTTTAATACTGATTAATTTAAAACCTTTGGTGAAGAGATTCTCTTTGTGGTTCTTCTTTAATCACCATTTGAAATTTTCTACTGATTAGATTTAAGTGCATAGGGGCCGGACTGTACACTGGGTCTTCTCCCTGTCTGTGATTCCCCGGCCCCTCAGCTGCCTCTGGTTTGTGAATTACCTGCCTCCTCTGTATAAAACCTCAGCAGTGACCTGTCATGCAGACCAGTGGCAGCAGAGGGGTGGAGTATCACAGACAGGGAGGAGAAGACCCAGTGTACAATCCGACCCCTGTGCACTGAAATCTAATTATCAGAAAAGGTCAAATGGTGATTAAAGAAGAACCACAAAGCGGATTTCTACACCAAAGGCATCAATGTAATCAGTATAACAGCATCATTATGTCATTACTTTACAAAACTGTGTAGACAAGTTCGCTTTAATGGCTCAATGCTGTGGTGAATATACACAAAACAGTGTATATTCTCCATGTTTTAGCCCATGCAACACAAATGTCAAATATAGATGGGTTGCTTTAACAGCCAATGAATCTGAAGGGTGCCAATACAGTACGGAGCGGCAGCTGGGCACCGGAGCCAGCAATAAGCGCGCACACTGACACGCCGCCCAGCTGCGCTCCTGCAGAGTCAGTGCACGGCCGCGGATTGAGCTGGATGAGTTCAGTTTAGTGCTGACATCAAGGTATGCAAACTGAGGGGGTGTAATGGTATACTGAATCCTTAGCCAAGCAAAGAGTGCCCTGAAGCCCCAATGTTAGCATAGCAATATTGTTTTCTTGCTACTAAACTACAAATATGATTTTTCTAGGGGACAGGTCTCCTACATAGGACGCAGACTTTTTTCCAAGTGTTTAAAGAAATGGTACGTGTTTCATTAGTGTTTTTCATTGGATAAAATCAATTGCATTGCTTATCCAATGCTTTGCAATGATAAAAACATGGAAGGCTGCCATATGATTAATTTCCTACTCCAACATGACAGTGCGGTGACTATTCTAGACTGGGTGTGAAACCTGCTCATGTAAGACATAAGTGTCTTATGTAAAACAACAGATGTCACAAGTCATTGTTTTATCCACATACAAAAGTTAAGGCATTGCATTATATAAGACACATGCAGCTTATCACTACGGGATAAGAGATTCTACTATAATGACAGGCGGACCTGCATTACACATTTATTATGCTGTATACTAGATCATCTCATAGGCTATAAATAAATAGAGATGTAAGATACAGATGTGTATAATTATGGATGTAAAAAGCAGCAGCGATCGCATTCTGAAGAGAGAAACAACAATACACCAAATTCCACAGCGACTACGTTATAGCTTCCGCCCCAATTATTACTCCACCCTACACGACTGCTTCCTTTATAAAAGTGAGCAAAAAGGACACAATAAAGAATTGTATGTGGAAAAAGAAGGAGTGACTCCAGTGATTAGTTGTGTCTGGTACACAATGAAAATAGATCGTATACATTTACACAAAAAAAAAAAAAATTATGCTGTCCTGTCATACATCGCCATCTAGTGGTCAGCGAGAGAAAGAAAACATTGTTGGTTATAAATGACTTCGTGACCAAATGTAGAACTGGTGGAGGAAGGTTGAACTAGATGGACCTAGGTCTTTTTTCAGCGAGAGCGAGCGAGAGAGAAGGCGCGAAAGAGAGAAGAGAAGAGGAAGAGAAGGCGCGAAAGAGAGAAGAGAAGAGGAAGAGAAGGCGCGAAAGAGAGAAGAGAAGAGGAAGAGAAGGCGCGAAAGAGAGAAGAGAAGAGGAAGAGAAGGCGCGAAAGAGAGAAGAGAAGAGGAAGAGAAGGAAGGAAGGAAGGAAGGATGGAAGGAAGGAAGGATGGAAGGAAGGAAGGAAGGAAGGAAGGAAGGAAGGAAGGAAGAGAAAAAAGGAAGAGAAAAAAGGAAGAGAAAAAAGGAAGAGAAAAAAGGAAGAGAAAAAAGGAAGAAAGAAAGCAAGAGAAAAAAGGAAGAAAGAAAGCAAGAGAAAAAAGGAAGAAAGAAAGCAAGAGAAAAAAAGGAAGAGAAAAAAGGAAGAAAGAAAGCAAGAGAAAAAAAGGAAGAGAAAAAAGGAAGAAAGAAAGCAAAAAAGAAAGAAAAAGCAAGCAAGCAAGAAAAGAAAAAAAAAAAAAAGGAGAAGACATCACTTCTTTTGGTGGGGATTCCTCCTGACATCCACTTTAAAATTGACACATCAAAACAATATAAAAAAAAAAAAAGCTTCAGAAAAGAAATAAAAACAAAAAACTCAAACTGGAATAGAAAAACATCTCAAACATCCCAGTAATTCTGTCTTTTCCTGAGGTGATATGATAGCAGACATGGCATTTCTCCTCTGTAGCTCTCATGCATTTGTGCACCAGAGGTCTGGAGAAGAGGAATGCCGAGCCTTAGAAATCCCTTTTCTGATTAAAATGACCTTCTCTGCAGGGATCCACTCCCAACTGTCTGCTGCCATTTTCCTATGTCCGCTATTACAGCCCTAGACCCAGACAAAAGTTGGAGGAGACAGTCAGCATTCCGCCTGGACATTCTGTCTCCATAGGAGTCTATGTAGATTGGTGTAATTACAGCCAGGTGGGCGCACGCAGCTGTCCCTCACAGACCTGTATAGAAAACACAGAACTGCATTTTTGTGTCTCCTCATTTATCCTGGCAGCTGAACAGCAACAGAGGACACGACTGAGAACTTGGTGATCGGACACGTATCACATCCCATTATCGCTATGGGCCTTTGTGGGTGCAGAGGGCCAAGGTCAGATTCAAATGATTTGATAAAACTGAATGAGAGGCCAAGAGCCTGACAAGATGGACTGACCACAGTAGTTTTCAGAGACCCGAACTGCTCAATAAGTGACTTCAAAATGAAGCTCAGCTGGACCAGCAGAACCCGAACTTCCTCGGGTCCGCTCACCTCAAACAATATAAATAAATATGGTTATTCCCATCTACAAAATCCTATCCCAATATGTAGTAGGTGTAATAGTAATATTAGCAAATACCTCCAATTAGAAATGTAGTAGAATTCTCCTAAAACCCTATGTCTCTCACCTCATGTGCAGGGCATTGCAGCTTTGATATCCATGGTTCTGAGCACACATAGGGACAGATCATTGCTTGTGGTTGTAACCATGGATACCTAAGCTCCTTCAATGCCCTGCACATCAGGTAAGTGACATAGCTTATCAGGAAAATTATACATTTCTAATTGGAGGTTTTTGCTAATTTTATTATACTGACTACATATTAGGATATGATCTTGGAGATGGGAATACCGCTTTAATCATCATCATTCTAAGAAGCACATCATTTAGTGTAAGGGCAGGTGCAGTTATTTTTGGTCCAAATGCAACCCAACCAGTTAAGGCCCCGTTACACGCAACGACATGGCTAACGAGAGGTCGTTGGGGTCACGGAACTCGTGACGCACATTCGGCCTTGTTAGCGATGTCGTTGCGTGTGACACATACGACGAACACCGTACCTGCGTCCTCCGGTAACGAGGTGGGCGTGACTTTCATGCGGCTGCTCTCTGTTACTATTGGACGCCTGCCGTGTGACGTCTCTGATGCCGCACGAACCGCCCCCCTTAGAAAAGAGACAGTTTGCCGGCCACAGCGACGAGGCTATGAAGATAAGTATGTGTGACGTGTTCTAGCGATAGTGCGCCACGGGCAGCCATTTGCCTGTGACGCACAAACGACGGGGGTGGGTGCTTTCACGTGCATGTAAAGCCTTTTTTAGTCTATCGGGCTGTGCACATGTCCAATTTTTTCCACCAACAGAATCGGTCCGAGGAAAGAAAATCACAGCATGTTCAAGTTAAATCAGATTATCGCATTGCGTTTGTGGAAAACATCGGGCTTCACTGGAATGAGGTCTGAGGACATACAGAAGACAAGTTATATGCCAACCTCTATTAGGCCTTCATCACCGTCAGCCCTTATACAGTTTGATACATTGATTTTGTAGTGTGCGGGATGGAGGAATAATATGGGCCTTTTTCTATAACCCCATGAACAGTCGCTATTTTATATTGAGGTCTATTATACCATATGCCTTCTTTAGTTGTGGGATTATTATCCTCAGCGGAGGCCGTGGACATTAGTCCGGATCAGTGTCACAGACGCCAAATCTGTTCCACATCCATGATTTCCATAACAATCATGAGAACCTCCAGGAATGGTAAAAAATACTACCACAGCACAAATTGTCTCTCCATGACAGGAGACAAACTCTAGCGCAGCGCCACCTATTGGAAGTAGCGATCCTAAAAGTCACAAGTGGATTTTTAACAATCCTTTGCAAAATGACTCAGGATATATAAGCCAGATCAGAATCCCAATTTGCAGACACGGTGTTTCGGGGTGCTTGCCCCTCGTTAGTACAAAGTATGGGGTGTCTGATCTGGCTCATGAGAAGCTTTGTGGGGACCACAGGGGAACACTATTCTCCTTATGGAGACTTTGCAAGTCAGTCTGGCTGCCAGTAAAGTAAGGGGACTTATAGCTGCCACGCCCCTCTGGGAAATATTCAAATTGTCTCTCCAGGACAGGAGACAAACTCTAGCGCAGCGCCACCTATTGGAAGTGCATTAATCTGCAGGTTTTTATATGGTGCTTTATTACTTTTTATTAGGCTAATGGCAAAAAAAGTTTTATTAACTGCAAAAAGGACTAACTAGGAAAAAAAATAAAAAAAATCATGTTTTAGAAAAGGCTGAAAGTCAGTTGTAGGAATGTACTAATTCTTAATATAGAGATCCAGCTTGTCAGGAATCTTTAGCACCATAGTCACTGGAAATAATCTTTATGCCCATCGACTAATGTAAGAACGATGAAGCTGCTCTACTGCCACCTACTGGCAGCAACCGTGTAAATCAAGTGTCTAATCCTGTTACATGCGATTCTAGATCAGAGATCTGCTGCAACACTTGTTGCTCCTGATCAGATAAGACGTAAGCGCTAAAGACAATTCTCTAGAATGTAAAATATTAGAATGAAGGAGTTGCTATGGAGTGTCAAGATGGAAAGCTCGAACATGGGACTGCTACTCAACACAAAGAGGAAATATATTGACTACGACCAGGTAGGACCAGGACACATTTTAGGTGGATGTTGATCTGGAAGTTGTAAAGGACTTCAACCTACTTGGATCAATGATCACTCGATGCAGCGACGACACCAGAAGTCAATAGGAGAATAGCTATGGGCAAATCAACAATGAAGTCACTGGACAAGGTCCTCAAATCGAGGAACATTTCACTGGTGACGAATGCAAATAGTCTCTTCAGTGAGGAAGTAGACAAACTCTAGTACCACCTATTGGAGGCAGCAAGCCTAAAAGTCAAAAAGTGGCTCTTTAACCCCTTCACGACCGCTGGCAGTAAAATTACGTCCTATTTTAACGTGACTTAACGACCAGGGACGTAATTTTACGGCCTAAACTTCATTTGATTGCCGTGGCCATAGCAAAGGCTTTCAAATGATGTCCCCTGCTGTTTCTTACAGCAGGGGACCTTTGCTTGACCCCAGGGGGGTGGCATCGCCACCCCCCATAGGCGATCGATGTGATTGGCTGTTCAAATCGGAACCGCCAATCACATTGATCACGCTGTTTTCGGCAAAGAAAAATGCCAAAAATAGTGTGATCTTGTCAAATCCAGCTAGGACCGAGGCTGCAGCAGCTCCGATCATTGGCTGGAAGCAAGCAGACACCGTGGCCCCCCCCTGCAGCACTGATTGGAGCGATCGTGCTATGACGCGCAATCGCTCCAATCAGTGTGCAGTGGGGCGGTCTGATCTGCCGGTGGCCGCCCTCCCCAGGCCTGTGCTGGTCTGGGGACCCTCCCCCAACATGTCTGCAGCGTGCAGCACTGGCTGGTACTAGTGGTACCACGCCACCGCTGCTGCTGCCGCTGCTGTCACGTCACGGAGCAGGAGCGGGAGCGGTGAGTATTGTGCTCACCTTGGAGCCCCTGTGCGCTTCCGTAATGGCCCCTGCTCGTGCCCCCCTGCGATCTGCCCCCCCCCCCCTGACATCCCGATCTGCCCCCCCGACATCCCGATCTGCCCCCCCCGACATCTCTATTCTGCAGCTCCTCCGGTATCCCTCCTCCCCTGCTCTCTTGCAGCCCCTGCGCGCTCTTGTGATTTGCTCCTGCGCGCTCCCGTAATGGCCCCTGCCCGTGCCCCCCTGCGATATGCCCCCCGCCATCCCGATCTGCCCCCCCCCCCCCCCGACATCCCGATCTGCCCCCCCGACATCCCGATCTGCCCCCCCGACATCCCGATCTGCCCCCCCGACATCCCGATCTGCCCCCCCGACATCCCGATCTGCCCCCCCCGACATCCCGATCTGCCCCCCCGACATCCCGATCTGCCCCCCCGACATCCCGATCTGCCCCCCCCGACATCCCGATCTGCCCCCCCGACATCCCAGTCTGCCCCCCGACATCCCAGTCTGCCCCCCGACATCCCAGTCTGCCGGCCTCCCCCGTGATCTCTATTCTGCAGCTCCTCCGGTATCTCCCTCCTCTGCTGTCCCCCTCTGCTGTCCCCCCGACGTCCTCTTACCTGTCTTCACCGGCCGATCACATCTGCCTCCATCGCTGGGTCCTTCTTCCTGGGTCTTCTGCTGAGCTGTCCAACGTCCTGCCTGCTGGCTGCTGCTGTAAAGCTGTTCCTTGCCTTCTGTTCCTCCTGCAAATCCTCTGGGTACTGTGAGTATAACTTTTTTTTTTTTCTTTTTTCCCTCTATCCCCTGTCCATTTTTACACCTCATGCGTCCGTGGGTCCCACCGAGCGCTGATCAGGGATGCAGATAACGTATCTGCATCCGTGGTCAGTTTTCGGCGGGACTTTTTTTCCCGTATTCCCGACGCTTTTTGTATCGCATCTGTCCGTGCGTCCCGCCGAGCGCTGATCAGGGATGCACATAACGGATCGGCATCCCTGCTCAATTTTTGGCGTGACAAAAAGCATCGGGGATACGGAAAAAAAAGTCACGCCAAAAATTGAGCAGGGATGCCGATCCGTTATGTGCATCCCTGATCAGCGCTCGGCGGGACGCACGGACAGATGCGATACAAAAAGCGTCGGGGATACGGAAAAAAAAGTATCGCATCTGTCCGTGCGTCCCGCTGAGAGCGGATCAACATCCCTGCTCAATTTTTGGCGTGACTTTTTTTTTTTTTTCCGTATCCCCAGCGCTTTTTGTATCTCATCCGACCGTGCCTCCTGCAGCGGCCGATCAGTGCACCGCGTCTGTGCATTTGAAAAGTCAAATGGCGTTCCTTGTCTTCTGAGCCCCGCCATGCGCCCAAACAATTGATTTCCACCACATGTGAGGTATCTGCGTACTCGGGAAAAATTGCACAATACGTTTTATGGTGCATTTTTTCCTGATACCGTTGTAAAAAGAAAAAAAAAAAAAAGCTACCTTGTTGCTGCAAAAATTTTAAAAAAAAAAATTTAAAAAAAATAAATAATTTTCACGGTTCAACGTTATCAACTTTCAGTGGAGCCCCTGGGGGTACAAGGGGCTCACTAAACATTTAGATAAATTCCTTGAGGGGTCTAGTTCCAAAATGGGGTAATTTGTGTGGGAGCGCCACTGTTTAGGCACCATGGGGGGGGGGGGGGTCTAAAAACGTGACATGGCGTCCGCTAATGATTCCAATCAATTTTGCTGTCAAATGGTGCCCTTCTCTTCTGAGCCCCGCCATGCGCCCAACAATTACTTTCCACCACATGTGAGGTATCTGCGTACTCAGGAGAAAATGGACAATACATTTTATGGTGCATTTTTTCCTGTTACCCTTGTGAAAAAAAGCTACCTAGTTGAAGCAACAGTTTTGTGGTAAAAAAAATTTTTTTTCTTTTCACGGCTCAACGTTATAAACTTCTGTGAAGCCCCCAGGTGTTCAAAGTGCTTATCAAACATCTAGAAAAAATATTTGAGGGCTCTAGTTTCCAAAATGGGGTCACTTGTGGCGGAGCTCCATTGTTTAGGCACCTCAGGGGGTCTTCAAACCCGACATGGCGTCCGCTAATGAGTGCAGCTAATTTTGTGTTCAAAAATTCAAATGGCGCTCCTTGCCTTTCGACCTCTGCCGTGCACCCAAACAATTGATTTTTACCACATATGGGGTATCAGCGTACTCAGGAGAAAATGCACAATAAATTGTAGGGTGCACTTTCTCTTTTCTCCCTTGTAAAAATGAAAATTTTATGGCTAAAGTAACATTTTTGTGTTAAAAGGTAAAATTTTCATTTTTTCCTTCCACATTGCTTTGGTTCCTGTGACGCACCTAAAGGGTTAATAAACTTCTTGGATGTGGTTTTGAGCAGTGTGAGGGGTGCAGTTTTTAGAATGGGGTCACTTTTGGGTATTTTCTGTCACCTCGGCCTCTCAAAGTCACTTCAAATGTGATGTGGTCCCTAAAAAAAATATTTTGTAAATTTTGTTGGAAAAATTAGAAATTGCTGATGAACTTTGACCCCTTCTAACTTCCTAACGAAAAAAAAATTCTTTCGAAAATTGCGCTGATGTAAAGTTGACAAGTGGGAAATGTTATTTAGTAACTATTTTGTGTGACATTTCTCAGATTTATGGGCATAAATTTTCAAAGTTTGAAAATTGCGAAATTTTCCAAATTTTCGCACAATTTCCTACATTTTCACAAATAAACGCAAAAAGTATCGGCCTAAATTTACCACTAACATGAAGTACAATATGTCACAAAAAAACAATGTCAGAATCGCCAGGATCCGTTGAAGCGTTCCAGAGTTATAACCTGTCAAAGTGACACTGGTCAGAATTGCAAAAAATGGCCCGGTCATTAGGGTGTTTTAGTGGCCGGGGGTGAAGGGGTTAATAAACCTTGTCATATGACTTAGTATTAAGGCTAGATCAGAACCTCAAGGACAATAGCTTCCCCTTTAAACCCAGTCTTAGCCTCTCATACAGCTAAATCGGATCTCATATTTTGCACCTTCAAGGAACAACCCTCCCAAAACAGTGTCTGCAAGTTGTGGTTCTGATCTGGCATAAATCCTAAATCATATAACAAGGCTCGTTTAACAGTCACTTTTGCCTTTTAGGATAACTACCTCCAATAGGTGGCACTACAGTTTGTCTACTTAAATCACAGAAGAGACAATTATGATATTTCCAAGAGGAGCATTGTAGCTTAAAGTCTCCTCACCACTGGCATGTTGGAATGGTATGTCAGTCTCCACAAGGAGAAAAGCTTCCCCTTTAGACTGGCTACGGAAGACACAGCTCATACAAAGTCTGGTATTTTCTGTGATGACATATGGATGCGAAACCTGGGTGATAAAAGGAACGAGACAGAAGAATTAAAGCCTTCAAAATATGATGATGGAGGTCATCAATACCATGGAAGACGAATCAATTTTGGAACAAATCAAGCCAGACATGTCACTCGAAGTAAGGATCATCAAGAGATGACTTGCCTACTTTGGACACATACAAAGAAATCAAATCACTAGAGAAGGACATCATGGTCGGAAGAATAGAAGGAACAAGTGAAGCGGAAGAAGAGCAGCCCGATGACTTGATACTATGAAGATAATGGTGGCGAAGACCCTGGTGGACCTATTTAGGCTTGCACAAGATCGATCTTCCTACAGAGCGTTCATCCATCAAGTTGCCATGGCTCGAGATCAAGACAAAGGCTGTTAAAAAAAAAAAAAAAAAAAAAGGAGCCATTTTATATTTTAGAAACATAAAAGCAAACAAAAGCAAACATTTTCCCCCTTTGACATCAGAGTGCAAAAACTAAAAAAGGAAAAAAAAAAGTTGAGATTTTTTTTTTTTTACAGATTTCTTTAGTAAATGGACGATCAATAATTAACCAGAAAAAAAAATGAGGAGTCGGAAAGGGAGAACTTTCAATACCTTGTATTATCTTTATTTCTTGCATACTTTTCTGCCTGGCGTGCCGATCCCTCTAGAATCTAATCTCTGATGTTTCCCATATTCGCCTCCTCCATATGTGTGATCCTGGAAACATTCTGCCTTCCTGTTGTGCTCCTTGAACTTCTTTCCAAAAAATACAAAGTCCAGTTTCTGTAAAGAAACCCCCCAGTTTGATTTCTTTATTAACCCTTGTCTTGCCTTCTGCTGTCCAGACCTTTGTGTTTCTGGGTCACAACATTGAACATTTATTGTAAGCTTCTTCACGATGGAGTCGGATGGCACAAAGCTTCTGTCAGATGCTAAATGGCTTGGTGTGGGAAGAGGACTACTTCTGCTCTACTTGGGGCCATCAATCATTGATAAGCAGGCAGAGGAGTGTCCAAGATTTACCGCTATACTCTGTTTTAGCAGCTATTATACAAATAGCACGGGACTTCTTCTATGGTAGGATTTAATAATTTAGAGGGAAAAGGCAAAAATGTCATTAGACCTATGGTAAGGTTTTAAATATTACATGCCAGGACCATCCAGATATGAGTCACTTTGACGTGGTGGGATAGATTTAATGTTTTTTTTGGAACAAAGTAATGTTAACCAAGTACCCTAGTTTATTTACATGCACTATTGCTATTTATTCACACTGAAAGGGTAACAATGTTTTGAACATAAAATTGACTTCTAATTATTCAGCATATGATTAGTTAAAAATAATCTGCATATGTCATTGTTACTGTTTTGCACCTAAAAATCTAAATTAAAACATTATATTATTATTTTGTTAGTATTTTGTAAATACACCTTTGGTTTTAAACACTGTGTGAATCCTTCTGGGTATGGTCTCAATCAGATTCAAGCATGAATCTGGTCCCAGGTCTCTTCCACACATTCCCAGTGTTGGTGCACGCTGATTGACTCACTTGGGTAAGTATACAGCTTTCTTTTCACCTCTATCCACAAGTGTTCGATTGGGTATAGGTCTGGGGACTGTGGGGGTCAATCCAGTACCTCTACTTCATTGTCACTGAACCATCTCATCGCCAATCTCAATGTATGCTGTAACACTATGTCGTCCTTTTCATACACTTAGTACTCGAGTGTATGACGTAACTCGTCTTGTAGAATAATCACATAGCTCAGTAGTGAGACCACCATAGGTCCTGGTAAAGTATCAATCACCTTTGGCTGTGAAACAACCCCATATCACCAGGCTTCCTCCATCGAACTTGAGAGTTCCTTCAATTTTTCAATCCGTTAGCCCCTTTTTTCCTGTTTTGTTTTTTTTCACAGACACTTTTGCACCCACCTATTGACTTTTGTCTCATCGCTCCAAATCACCTGTTTCCAATCTTCTACTGTCCACTTTTCATACTGCTTTGCAAACTCCAGCCAACGCTTCTTATGAGGATATTTAAGTCGAGGCTTCTTCACCTTTTTTCAGACCACCATTCCAGACCTGTGTAACGTGCGTTGCATGGACGTCTATGATCTCACCATTATGAAGCATATTAGCCCCCTCCACTGCAGTGTTTGTCGTACCAGACCTTGTGGATGGCGATATTTTGCCTGGACGTCCACCTCTTTGTTTTTATTTCATATTCTTCCAACTCTCCTGGCATTCACATGATGCAGTTTGGCAATTTTCTTGGACGAGAGACCACCATAGATGAGCTGGATTGATGCAGTTTCTCTTTTTTTGGGAAATCTTCATAGATGCTCCTCGATTTGAACCAGTGACCTTTCACTTGGAAATGCACCTAATAACACACGGAGCTATTCGGGAATGAGAGAACAGGTTGTAATATGTAGTATACAGTAAGAAAAAGATTTTCTACCACTAGTAGCAAAACAGTAACAATGCAGTGACATGGCAAGAATCTGCATAACTAATCATATGCTAAATTGTTGAAAGTCACATTCATGAATAAGATAGCCAAGATGACTGTCTATAAAATGAAGGTAGTCTCAAGTTCAAAGCTGTAGGGGATGGTGAGATATGGGGAAAGTCAAAAGATCAAAATATTGTTATCATTTTTCTAGTCAGTGTATTGATTTTAGGGTAATTTGCTCATTTTTGCTTTCTTCTTGGGTGTTGCTGTTTATTGGCCAGTGTGAACATGGTCTCATACATTGGATAAATTCAAGCTTCTTTTTTAATTTAGAGGACCTGTCATAATAATATACAAACCTTAAATCAGATGCCATGCTCTGGTGATATTGAAAGTCATCTATTGCTTAAGGCTTTGTGCGCACGTTGCGTAATTACATGCAGTTACGCTGCGCTTTTTAGCGCCGCGTAACTGCATGCGTCCTGCGTCCCCTGCATAATCTATGGAGATTGTGCAGGGGCCGTGCGCACGTGGCGTCTTAGAGCGCAGCGCTTCGGCTGCTGCCCGAAGCGCGCGTACTAAGAAGTGACATGTCACTTCTTCCATGCGCTTTGCCGTCAGCCCATGCTCTGTCTATGGCAGGAGCTGCATGCAGAGCGCACGGTCTCTGCCGGCACCATGCGCTTCAGAACGGAGCTTTTCAGCTGCGCTCTGAAGCGCACCTTTTACGTGCAGTGCAGAGTGCACACGTGCGCACATAGCCTAAATGTTACTCAGAAATTCTTATCAAAGCGAGTAACACATTATATATTTAAGATTTAAAACAATATCTGGATATAATCTGTTCTTTTGTAGCAACACTCATGCATAAAACATACACTTTTAGGGCGGGTACCCAAGTCTTTTGCAAATGTCAAAATATGCTGGGAGGTACAGTTTCCCAACAGCTGGTGATCCAAGGCTTGTATGTATGTATGTATGTATGTATGTATGCATGTATGCATGCATGTATGTATGTACAGTGCCAGTGCCTACAAGTAGTATTCAACCCCCTGCAGATTTAGCAGGTTTACACATTCGGAATTAACTTGGCATTGTGACATTTGGACTGTAGATCAGCCTGGAAGTGTGAAATGCACTGCAGCAAAAAAGAATGTTATTTCTTTTTTTTAAATTGTGAAAAGTTTATTCAGAGGGTCATTTATTATTCAACCCCTCAATCCACCAGAATTCTGTTTGGTTCCCCTAAAGTATTAAGAAGTATTTCAGGCACAAAGAACAATGAGCTTCACATGTTTGGATTAATTATCTCTTTTTCCAGCCTTTTCTGACTAATTAAGACCCTCCCCAAACTTGTGAACAGCACTCATACTTGGTCAACATGGGAAAGACAAAAGGAGCATTCCAAGGCCATCAGAGACAAGATCGTGGAGGGTCACAAGGCTGGCAAGGGGTACAAAACCCTTTCCAAGGAGTTGGGCCTACCTGTCTCCACTGTTGGGAGCATCATCCGGAAGTGGAAGGCTTATGGAACTACTGTTAGCCTTCCACGGCCTGGACAGCCTTTGAAAGTTTCCACCCGTGCCGAGGCCAGGCTTGTCCGAAGAGTCAAGGCTAACCCAAGGACAACAAGGAAGGAGCTCCGGGAAGATCTCATGGCAGTGGGGACATTGGTTTCAGTCAATACCATAAGTAACGTACTCCACCGCAATGGTCTCCGTTCCAGACGAGCCCGTAAGGTACCTTTACTTTCAAAGCGTCATGTCAAGGCTCGTCTACAGTTTGCTCATGATCACTTGGAGGACTCTGAGACAGACTGCTTCAAGGTTCTCTGGTCTCATGAGACCAAGATCGAGATCTTTGGTGCCAACCACACACGTGACGTTTGGAGACTGGATGGCACTGCATACGACCCCAAGAATACCATCCCTACAGTCAAGCATGGTGGTGGAAGCATCATGCTGTGGGGCTGTTTCTCAGCCAAGGGGCCTGGCAATCTGGTCCGCATCCATGGGAAGATGGATAGTACGGCCTACCTGGAGATTTTGGCCAAGAACCTCCGCTCCTCCATCAAGGATCTTAAGATGGGTCGTCATTTCATCTTCCAACAAGACAACGACCCAAAGCACACAGCCAAGAAAACCAAGGCCTGGTTCAAGAGGGAAAAAAAATCAAGGTGTTGCAGTGGCCTAGTCAGTCTCCTGACCTTAACCCAATTGAAAACTTGTGGAAGGAGCTCAAGATTAAAGTCCACATGAGACACCCAAAGAACCTAGATAACTTGGAGAAGATCTGCATGGAGGAGTGGGCCAAGATAACTCCAGAGACCTGTGCCGGCCTGATCAGGTCTTATAAAAGACGATTATTAGCTGTAATTGCAAACAAGGGTTATTCCACAAAATATTAAAACCTAGGGGTTGAATAATAATTGACCCACACTTTTATATTGAAAATTTATTACAATTTAACTGAGCAACATAACTTGTTGGTTTGTAAGAATTATGCATCTGTTAATAAATCCTGCTCTTGTTTGAAGTTTGCAGGCTCTAACTTATTTGCATCTTATCAAACCTGCTAAATCTGCAGGGGGTTGAATACTACTTGTAGGCATATATATATATATATAATGATATTCATGTCATGTCAGTAAGCGCTCTCCTGGTGTCACCCCCCCTTTTCCTTCACACTGCTCCTTCAATCAGAAAAGTTACCAAAGGGATAACTGGTTTATTTAACAGATAGGTGTCAGAGGAACTGGTCTGTGTTCCACTCACCCAGCAGAAGGCAATCTCCTGTGATATGGAGATTAGATGAGCTGTGAACAATGGCACAGGATGACCCCCTGCTGTGACCCTGTAACAGGAGTTTGTATCTCATTACCAGGCTTTGGAAGCCACCAGACAGAAAGACTCCGGTAAAATATGGTTAATATCTCGTGGGCCATATTTCTGATAAATACGGCAACCATAAAAATGGGGTCTCCGCATGCGGACGATGCTGGTACACCTTTTTTATGGGAGTGGGACCTTGGGAAGTACCCCAGGCGTGATATCGGCCAGTGGGGAACTAGCAGACAAGCCATAAGTCCTCTCGTTTTGCAGCTAAATTCATAACTGTCACAATAAGAGCATTGGCGTCCGCCTACGACGTTCCCAGGCAAAGTTATGGCCAATATCCGCTTTTGAGATATTATCCTGACTCCAGTCAGGGGTGGAGCAGTGCTCCCTCTGAGGTCACTAAGATAGGAGGGGACAGGGATCCGGCCAGGATTGATAACCACAGTTCGGACATTTTAGCTTGTTCTTTGCTCGGGGGCCTGGTCGGGAAAGACCTGTGAGGGAGTTCCTGGAAACCTGGTCTACGGCGCCCCCCTGTGGCCAGACGCACAAGGTAACTGCTTGAACTGTATGCCTGTTTGTAAACCATGCTTTAATTGTAACTGTACTCTGACCTAACTGTATATTCTGTAGGTTCCCTATTGTATATATTGTTGTTTCTAGTGTGGCTTAGGCCGATTAAATCATATAATTAATCTTGGGCTGTTCTGTTATCTCGATCTTGAATCCCACGTCTGTGTGTTCGGCTAATAGTTACCGTGGTTGGTGGCAGCAAGTTTGTGCCAAGGATCATTGTGGGGCAGCCAGTGAGATTCGGGGATGTTTTTATATATTCCGTCCGCGGAGGTCGGGGGGGAATATATACCCTACTCTCACCGGGGACCCTTCAATAATCGGCATAAGTAGGATAGCGGCCTCCTGGCTTATTGTCGGGCAATTCCATAATTGACCTGACTATAAGAGGGGCGCTAGAGAGCGCGTCACGTGCTCTGTCTGTCGGTCGGGAGGTATAAAGGAGGGGCGTGACTCCCGCTCGTTACCCCCCGATCGTGACATATTTGTGGCAGCGGTAGTATTTCTGAGTGACCCCCCCCCGGCTGTTCGTGACAGTATGTATACCGATCTTCCACAGGGTGTTCAATAAAAATATATTTTACACACTGTGGAAGATCGGTCGTGATAAAATGCTCCAAATGTTGTGCTAAAAAAGTCCCTAACTTCATACATCACTCTGGGATAATATACGAGGGGCGATCCAAAAGTAATGATAATTGGTTATTTCTATTGCACACAGAAATTAAAATAAAATGTTTTCTTCTCTCTTAGGTACCCACTAGTCCAGGAAAAAAAACCCAAAACAAACACTTAAATAGGCCACGATTCCCGGGAGCTACATTCATTTGAATATGAACTGCCGAGGAGTGAACATCAAAATGGAAAAAAACGAGCTCAGAGCTGTCATCAAATACCTCTGCTTGAAAAAAATGACTACCAAAGTCATACACAGCGACTTGGTGGAAACATTGGGGGACTCTTCTCCTCCATATTCCACAGTTGCACGCTGGGCCAAAGAATTTAAGCTGCGAAGAACATCGACGGAAGATTAACATCCTGAAGGACGCCCATCCACGTCCCTCAATGAAGAAAACGTGAAAAAAGTTGAAGAAGTTATATTGGCAGATCGAAGAGTGACTATCAGGCATGTAGCTGAGGTCACAGGGATCTCATATGGCAGTATTCAAAGAATCCTTGCAAAAGAATTGCATATGAGAAAGGTCTCCGCGCGTTGGGTGCCAAAAATGTTAACCGACGAGCAAAAGAAGAAACGAGTTGACATTTCAATAGCACATCTCGATAAGTTCCAAGCAGACAAGGAGAATTTTTTGTCACGTTTTTTGACCATGGATGAGACCTGGATCCACCACTTTGATCCCGAAACTAAACAACAATCGATGACATGGAAACGAGCCGACGCCGAAGAAATTCAAAGTGTCAAGCTCAGCAGGGAAGGTTATGTCGTCCGTTTTTTGGGACGCTGAAGTAATTATTATGGTGGACTATTTGGAGACGGGAGCCACTATTACGGGCTCTTATTACTCAGAGCAAATTAGAAGATTGCGGGAGGCTATCAAGGAGAAAAGGCGCAGCAAACTGCGGGCTGGAGTGCTGTTTCACCAAGATAACGCGCCGGCTCACAAAGCTGCAGTTGCCATGGCAACCATTCAACAAGCGGGCTTTGAACTGGTGGAACACCCCCCCCCCCTATTCGCCAGATCTAGCACCCAGTGACTCTCTTTCCTCGCCTCAAGGAACACCTCCGGGGCAAGAAATTTGACGACAATAGCGACGTGATAATCGCTGTTGGATTTTTTTGAGGGTCAAGATCAAGAATTTTTTTCAAAGGGAATTCTAAGTTTAGAAAAGAGATGGACTAAATGTATAGACTTGTTAGGAGACTATGTAGAAAAATTTATATATTTTTTTTTAATATATTTATTGTGTTTATTATTAATCATTTTTGGATCGTCCCTCGTATAATAATATTTATTCATTTATATAGCGCTATTAATTCCGCAGCGCTTTACATACAATGTCAACGCTGTCCTCATTGGGCCTCACAATCTAAGTACCCTATCAGTATGTTTTGGCGTGTGTGAGGAAACCGGAGTACCAGGAGGAAACCCACACAAACATGGGGAAAGCATACAAACTGCTTGCAGATGGTGTCCTTGGTGGGATTTGAACCCAGGACCCCAGCACTGCAAGACTGGAGTGCTAACCACTGAGCCACCGTGCCGCCCGGGATGAATGAAGTACAATAATGAATCCGGTTCAAAACAAACTAATCTCTGCTCTGCAGAGCATTCGCTAGGCATCAGCTTCCCTATATACAGGGGACCTACTACAGAGAAACAAAGTGCATTACCTCACTCCAATAGCAGCAACTGGAGACCAGGAGCGAAGGTCTAATATCCCAGCCATCTCTTCAGCACATTGATTTCTATAGAGTAGTTAGTTGCTCACCTCCCTCCCTCCAATCCTGACAAACTGCTGTTATACATTTTGTAAAATCCACAGCATCTTCTGCTTTCAGAGCAGTGCTGCGGAGCTGAGTGCCATTACTGTAAACTTCAACATGAAAAATTTAGTAAAAGCTCCTCCAAGGCTGTATACCCATGCTGCGTTTTTCTTGCAGAATTTTAATAAAAACAAAAAGAGGGATAAAAATCTTCTCCAAAAATTCAGCAATTAGAGGGCAGCAGTTATACCCTGCCCAGGCTAAGAAACTAATGCACTAGCAGGAGGCAGCAAGACCCCCAATAAGGTGGAGGCATCACCGGTGCAAAAGAAGCAAATCACTCACACACTTCCAAACATGGAGGGGCAGATTGCTGGATGATAAAACTGCACACTGATGGCTTGTATAGGGCGCCATTCACACATGTAGGTGCACAGTATCTGGCTTGCAGCCTATTAGTTCCGCCCATACTATTTAACTAGGCGGGCTGCGCCAGTACTATCTAAGTGCTCCATACAGGGACTCCAGTATACAAGGTCTACATAAAGGGGCCTGGCTGCATCCTGTATAAAATGTTATGTGCAAAAAAATCTATGAGGTATTAGATGGTACTATGGCCAGAATACGGTTGCCTTGTATACTGGAGTCCCCGTCCCTGTATGGAGCACTTATGCTATGTGCGCACTAGGCCGTTTTACCCGCGGATTTACCCGCGGTTTTGCTGCGGAAATTTCTTGAGAAATCTTTCTGCAGACATTTCCCAGCAAAACCTATAGGAAAAAAAATAGCTGTGCGCACACTGCGTTTTTTTCTCAAGAAAATTCTTTGTGAAGATTTTCTTGAGAAACTTTCTTGAGAAAATGTGCATGTCACTTCTTTTCCGCAGGTACCTGCGGTATACCCCCGGAATTTCACTCCATTCACTGTAATGTGATCGCGAAATTCCGGGGGTATACCGCAGGTAGCAAATGATGTGTGGTATACCCCCGGTATAGCCGCGATTTACCTGCGGTAATGCACATCGCTGCCTGCGGTTTTGCAGGAAGTGATGTCATTATGACAGAAGAGGAAGCGGAGCAGAGTAAATACAGATGTCACACTTCCTGGATGCCGCACAGAAGCGCTTCCAAGTGATGTCCGGCGGGTGCCCGTGCAGTCTGTGTCCCGCTGCAGCCCCGCCGCTACACGCACAGCAGTGTCAGTGTCTGCCCGCAGTGTCAGTAGCTTGTCACCCTGCAGCGCAGGCAGACACTGACACACAGCAGTGCGTGCAGCCGCGGGGATGCCGAGCGCTGCTGTCAGGAGGTGAGATGAGATCATTACCTGCTGTGACGATCTCCTGCCTCCTGACGTCACCGCTGTCACTGCCGTCTATGCCCGCGGCCCGAGACTGTCACTAGCGGTGACGTCACAGGCTCTCGTGATACTGCTGATAACGCAGCGGGCATAGAAGTCAGTGACAGCGCTGATGGCAGGACTACAGGAGATCGTCACAGCAGGTAATGATCTCATCTATCCTGACAGCAGCGCTCGTCATCCCCTGCAGTGACCTGGGATATTGATGTTAGCTCAGGTCACTGCATTGCTCTCCCAGCCAATGGGGAACATTCTGTTATTCATGGACTGGGACAGTGACTATGGTATGGATCACCGTGGGACGCCCTTATTGGATTACGCCAGACGTGGAATTGATTGTTCTTATCAATAAATTGATGAAAGGAAATGTGGGGAGTGTTTTTCTTCAAATAAAACTTTTTGTGTTGTCTATTTTATATTTCTTACTGACTGGGTTGGTGATGTTGGGTATCTGATAGATGCGTGACATCACTAACCCCAGGGCTTGATGTCAGGTGACATTACACATCTGGCATCAACCCCATATATTACCTCGTTTGCCACCGCACCAGGGCAACGGGATGAGTTGGGGCGAAGCGCCAGGATTGGCACGTCTAATGGATGCGCCACTTCTGGGGCGGCTGCAGCCTGCTATTTTTAGGCTGGGGAGTGTCCAATAACAGTGGACCTCCCTAGTCTGAGAATATCAGACCCCAGCTGTCCGCTTTACCTTGGCTGGTGATCCAATTTGGGGGGGACCCCACGTTTTTTGTTTTAAATTATTTATTTAATGTACAATAACAGCGTGAGGTGCCCTCTGTTTTGGATTACCAGCCAAGGTGAAGCTGCCAGCTGTGGTTTGCAGGCTGCAGCCGTCTGCTTTACCCTAGCTGGCTACAAATATAGGGGGAACCCCACGTCATTTTTTTTTTAATTATTTATTTTTTGGCTAAATACAAGGCTAGGCACCCTTTAGTGCCACATGAAAGTCACTAAAGGGTGCCAGCTTAGAATATGCAGGGGGGTGGGACATTATATAGGTCTTTCTCATCTATCTATTCATCTATCCATCTTCCCCTCTATTCATTATCTGTCTATCGATTATCTATATTATTTATTTCTGTTCAGCATAAAAAAAACTGCAGGGACCAACCTGCGGAAAAACCGCGGCAAAACGCATGCATTTTTCCCACGAATTTGGTGCGGTTTTTGTACCGCAGGTGCGGTATCTTCAACTCCCAGAAGTTTCTCAAGAAATTTTCTTGAGAAAAATCCCTTTTCTAGTGCGTACATAGCCTTAGATAGTACTGAGCAGCCTGCTTAGTCGAATAGTATGAGCGTAACTGATAGGCTGTAAGCCAGATACTGTGCACCTATATGTGTGAACGGCGCCCTATACAAGCCACTTATGTGCAATTTTATCATCCAGTAATCACCCCCTCCATGGATTGGAAGTGTGTGAGTGATTTGCTCCTCTTGCATCGGTGATGCCTCCAACTTATTGGGGGTCTTGCCGCATCCTGCTAGTGCATTAGTTTCTTGGCCTGGGCAGGTTACAACTGCTGCCCTCTATTTGCTGTAGGTAATTGCTAGATTTTAATCAATACTGCAAGGAAAAAAAACGCATCCCAGCAAAGTATGAGAATCCTGACTTGCTGTGCACATGTTGCAGATTTTTTCCTTGCAGATCTTGGTGCAGGAAGAAAAAAAAAAAAAATTGCAGCATGTTAATTGTTTGTGTTTTTTTTCCTGCGTCTGATATAATCCACTGCAGAGCTCGTTCACTGTAATGGATTGTATGTCAGTGTTGCACTCGCACCACTGACACTTCGCCTCACACACCATCATACAGCATGGTCTGTGAGGCTATCCATAGCTCAGTAACCCGGGGTTGTCAAGGTGACGACCTAGGGACGCCATGGCTGCGATTGGGTCCCTGTAATTGCATTCAGGGACCCAATCGCCATGGAGAGGTAAGCGATTCCTATCCCTGCCTCCTGAATCATGATTGATCCCATGTAGGGGGCTTAACAGCTGGAAACAGCACGTTTACCGCTTCTTACAGCAAGAGCCAGGTCCCAACTGTTACATCAGCCAGAGACCTGGCAGCAATCGCGGGAGTACAAGACAGGAACCTCCGCGATCACCATGACTTAACAATATGGGTAAATGCATTTTAAAAAAAAAAAACCAAAAAATACATGCGTTTTTCCTGCCAAAACATTCAGTTTTGTATGCAGAAAATCTACACACAAATCTGTTATGTGGGCACATATCCTAAGCACTTCTGAATTAAATTTTCAGGTTTTTTTTTTTTTTTGGTTTTTTTTTTTTTAACGTGGACTTAATCCAAAAAATTCCTTAAAAATCTCAGTTTGCACATACGGTTAACATTTCCTGGATTAGATAAATATTTCCTGGAGTCTAGAATGCATGCGAGAGGACTCTTTGGGATGGGAAATATAGTCATTTCCGACCACTTGTCCTGTTATCTCACTATACAGGAAAAAAATTATATTTTTTAAATTATTAATTTAGAAGATTAGCATCCTTTCTCAATGCAAAAATGGAACTGTCATAACTCGTTTAGCTGTAATAAAAAGTGAATTCACACGTAATTACACATGTATTTTGCAGAGTCTCCAGTAACAGTATTTGTGGCACCCGGCGCCCATGTGTAGAGTTACACGGGCTCTAATAATAGAGAAAGCGGGCAGGATGGTAAAGGACTGCGGGTTACTATTACACATGTATCTCCAGGTCCCAGTGAGCTGACATTTTACTACAGTGATTCATATTCCCAGGATCAAAGTCTCGCTTTCACAAGCTGCGGCGCAGTTTACCTGTCACATAAGGGCCATTATAGCTATATATTGTGCATGTGAACATTAAGGAGGTGTGCGTTCCTGTTTGGCCGGTATGACTAGATCTTTGTGAGAAGTGATTAACAGCGAAGAGATATACTGGTATTTTAGATCACTTAGTGGCAATCACCCGCAGCTAATTGCACTTGTAACCACCATTACCGCTCATCAGCTTATGACCGCACACCAGACCTCACACATCACCAGGTCAAGTTCCCAAAAATCTGCCACTCTGGTAAGAAAGAACACGCAAAACAATTAAGTGAAATATAACAATGGTTTGCTTTTGGTAATTATGAATGAGGTAAGGTAATTGCAATTTCCCATTGTTACTATTTTTTTCCCAGGAATCTAGAATTTTTGTTTTGAAATCTTTAAACCTTGTCTGGTACCATGTTGTCAATGTGACCCCATGCAGATTGGTACAACTAGATTTAATTTCATGGTACTAAACAAGGGTTAAAAAAATTGTGTAAGGGTATGGTCACAATTTTAATTTTCCAAGCAGCCAAACCAACAATGGCTTTCATGTAGAAACCACCTCAGGAAACAGCAAAAGGGCCAGCGAGCAAAGGGCAAAAGGGCCAGCGGGCAAAGGGCAAAAGGGCCAGCGGGCAAAGGGCAAAAGGGCCAGCGGGCAAAGGGCAAAAGGGACAGCAGGCAAAGAGCAAAAAGGGCCAGCGGGCAAAGAGCAAAAAGGGCCAGCGGGCAAAGAGCAAAAAGGGCCAGCGGGCAAAGAGCAAAAAGGGCCAGCGGGCAAAGAGCAAAAAGGGCCAGCGGGCAAAGAGCAAAAAGGGCCAGCGGGCAAAGAGCAAAAAGGGCCAGCGGGCAAAGAGCAAAAAGGGCCAGCGGGCAAAGAGCAAAAAGGGCCAGCGGGCAAAGAGCAAAAAGGGCCAGCGGGCAAAGAGCAAAAAGGGCCAGCGGGCAAAGAGCAAAAAGGGCCAGCGGGCAAAGAGCAAAAAGGGCCAGCGGGCAAAGAGCAAAAGGGCCAGCGGGCAAAGAGCAAAAGGGCCAGCGGGCAAAGAGCAAAAGGGCCAGCTGGCAAAGAGCAAAAGGGCCAGCTGGCAAAGAGCAAAAGGGCCAGCTGGCAAAGAGCAAAAGGGCCAGCGGCAGATGAGAGGACAAAGGAAAACTATCGTCCAGGCGCTGCAGGAGGGAGACACGCTGCTAAGCCGCGTCCAAATAAAATAAATTCATTCATTCTCTTCATCAGGCAAAATAATTGCCATTAAACTTATCCAGATCCGGGTTACCAGTGCGTTTCATTCATGCAGCGCCCGGACGATAGTTTCCTTTGTCTTCTTGTCATTACTACAGATCAGTCTTATGTATAAGCCCAAAGCTGAAGAATAGTGAATAACTTCTGCCTTCCCTTAAATATGCCCTTATCACAATTTCCGGACTGCAAAGTCATCATTAACAAGATGGAACAATATATGAAGATTAGTGATGAGCGAGCATGCTTGTCACTACTCGGTACTCGCACGAGTATCACTGTACTCGGGCTGCTCGGCGGGGACCGAGTAATCTCGCGATACTCGTGCTTTACTCGTGGTCTTCATTTCTGCATGTTGGCGCTCTTTTGAGAGCCAGCCCTCATGCAGGGATTGGCTGGCAGACCACTGCAATGCCACAGCCCTGTTAGTTGTGGAATTGCAGTGATTGGCCGGCCTGCACAGCGTCACCGAGCCTTTATATCGGCCGGCGCGCTGTGCTCTGCTCACAGCTATTCTGACAGTGAGTGTAGGGAGAGTGTCGCTGATTCAGGGAAAGCTTTGCGGCCCTTTATAGCTTTTTCAGTTGCAGGGCTGCAAACAGTGTGACCAAAAGTCCTTCTCAGGACTATTCTAGTTGTATACAGGCAGGCAGGGTATAGCCAGGTCGGAGTACAGTAGCAGAGTCCTTCTCAGGACTATTGTTGCTATATACAGGCAGGGTATAGCCAGGTCTGAATACAGGCTAGTGACCAAAAGAGTCCTTGTCAGGACTATTGTAGCAGTATACAGGCAGGCAGGCAGGCAGGGTAGTGGTGACCGTATACCAGCCTTCATATCTGGGGCTGGTGTACACAGTGTAAAACAGTCCAGATAGTGTCTGACTTGTCTGTACTGTAATTGTCGCTCCCCAAAAAAACCTGTTAGTAGGTTATTATTGCGTCCGTGCTTGGTTTTTAAAACCGCACGTGTGTGCCTGTTGGTGGCAGCGTACAGGTGCACTGGTGTGCGTTTACCAAACTATTATATAACGCACAAGTGTAGTGTATAATACACGTCAGTCAGCAGTGGCTGATAGTGTCAGAGTTCTTAATTTTTGCTCCTAAAACCTGTGTTAGGTTATTATTGCGTCCGTGCTTGGTTTTTAAAACCGCACGTGTGTGCCTGTTGGTGGCAGCGTACAGGTGCACTGGTGTGCGTTTACCAAACTATTATATAACGCACAAGTGTAGTGTATAATACACGTCAGTCAGCAGTGGCTGATAGTGTCAGAGTTCTTAATTTTTGCTCCTAAAACCTGTGTTAGGTTATTATTGCGTCCGTGCTTGGTTTTTAAAACCGCACGTGTGTGCCTGTTGGTGGCAGCGTACAGGTGCACTGGTGTGCGTTTACCAAACTATTATATAACGCACAAGTGTAGTGTATAATACACGTCAGTCAGCAGTGGCTGATAGTGTCAGAGTTCTTAATTTTTGCTCCTAAAACCTGTGTTAGGTTATTATTGCGTCCGTGCTTGGTTTTTAAAACCGCACGTGTGTGCCTGTTGGTGGCAGCGTACAGGTGCACTGGTGTGCGTTTACCAAACTATTATATAACGCACAAGTGTAGTGTATAATACACGTCAGTCAGCAGTGGCTGATAGTGTCAGAGTTCTTAATTTTTGCTCCTAAAACCTGTGTTAGGTTATTATTGCGTCCGTGCTTGGTTTTTAAAACCGCACGTGTGTGCCTGTTGGTGGCAGCGTACAGGTGCACTGGTGTGCAATTTCCAGAAACTTTGATATAACGCACAAGTAGTGAATATACACGTCAGCAGTGCACAGCATTGCAAAATGCGCAAGGGCATTGGCAAGGAACAAGGAAGTGGACGTGATGGTGGTGCAGGCAGAGGCCGAGGTCGTGGGCAAGCTCTAATTTCGCCACAACAAAGGGCCACATCTAGTCGCTCGCACGTCCTGTCCCAAATTCTTGGGGACCGCAGCAGTACACCGCTCTTGAACCAAGACCAGTGTCAACAGGTTGTTAGTTGGATAGCGGATAATGCTTCCAGTCAGATTGGCACCACCACAAACACTCTGTC
Source organism: Anomaloglossus baeobatrachus (assembly GCF_048569485.1). Lineage (NCBI taxonomy): Eukaryota > Metazoa > Chordata > Amphibia > Anura > Aromobatidae > Anomaloglossus > Anomaloglossus baeobatrachus. The sequence goes on from NC_134356.1 coordinate 573,469,018, forward strand.
TTCCACACGGTCAAGTGTCAGTAGCCGTGATACTGCACCGCACATTTCTGAACCTGATCCTCCTTCCTACCACCAGGCTGAGTACACGTCCTCCTCGGACATTAATGATCCCACACTTGGACACTCGGAAGAGCTGTTCACGTTTCCATTCACACATTCTGGCCTCTCGCCAGCTCATATTGAAGTGGGTCATGAGGAGATCGTCTGTACAGATAGCCAAATATTTGAGCAGCCACGTTCTCACGAAGTTGGCAACGTGTCTCAACAAGTGGTGGACGATGATGAGACACAATTGTCAGCAAGTCAGGAGGAGGAGCAGGGTGCGGAAGAGGAAGATGACGTGGTGGATGATCCAGTAACTGACCCAACCTGGCAGGAGGATATGCAGAGCGAGGACAGCAGTGCACAGGGGGAGGGAGGCGTAGCATCACAACAGGCAGTAAGAAGCAGGGTGGTGGTCCCAGGCAGAAGTCAGGCAACCGTTCCCCGTAACAACACGACGACACAAGGTGCCTGTACAAATGTTAGGTCTTCACGAGTCTGGCAGTTTTTTAAGTTGGATCCAGATGATTCAAAAAAGGCCATTTGCAACACCTGCCGTGCCAGCATCAGCAGGGGTACCAAAACTAGCAGCCTGACCACCACCAGCATGATCAGGCACATGTCAGCCAAGCACCCGACTTTGTGGGAAGTACAACAGAGTCGAGGAGCAGTGCTTGCTGATGTCACTGCTACGTCTTCGCTGGTTGTGCATGCGAGCCAATCCTCTGTCCATGCTGCCTGCGAACAAGCCTCCTCCACTCCTGCACCTGCAGTTGCCTACGCAGAAAGAACACCATCATCAAGCACGTCCTTGTCCCAGCGCAGCGTTCAGTTATCCATTCAGCAAACCTTTGAACGCAGGCGCAAATACACTGCCAACACCCCACATGCCACAGTTCTAAATGCTAACATTTCGCGACTGCTTGCGCTGGAAATGTTGCCTTTTAGGCTGGTGGAGACAGAAGCATTCCGTGACCTGATGGCGGCAGCTGTCCCACGTTACTCGGTCCCCAGCCGCCACTATTTCTCCCGGTGTGCCGTCCCCGCGTTGCATAACCACGTGTCACAAAACATCACACGTGCCCTGAACAACGCTGTTTCACCCAAAGTCCACCTAACCACAGACACGTGGACAAGTGCTTGTGGGCAAGGCCGCTACATCTCGTTGACGGCACACTGGGTTAATATTGTGGAAGCTGGGACCCAGTCTGAGCGAGGGACGGAACACGTCCTTCCCACACCAAGGTTTGCAGGCCCTACCTCAGTCAGTGTTTCACCCACACTCTACAGCTCCGGAATGTCATGCTCTTCAGCCTCCTCCTCCTCCTGCGCATCCTCATCCACTGTGCCCTCCACACCAGTCACAAGCTGGAAGCACTGCAGCACTGCCTCGGCGAAGCGGCAACAGGCTGTGCTGAAGCTAATCTGCATAGGTGACAAACCCCACAATGCAGAAGAGCTGTGGACAGCTCTGAAACAGCAGGCAGATCACTGGCTCACACCTCTGAACCTAAAGCCAGGAAAGGTCGTTTGTGACAATGGCCGGAACCTGGTGGCGGCTTTGAGGCGAGGCCAGCTGACACATGTTCCATGCGTGGCCCATGTGCTCAACCTCGTGGTTCAGCGGTTTATAAAGTCATACCCAGAGCTGTCTGATCTGCTGGTAAAAGTTCGCCGCCTGTCTGCACATTTTCGAAAGTCACCTACTGCTTCAGCCGGCCTTGCCGGCTTTCAGCGCCGTTTGCATCTTCCGGCTCACAGACTGGTGTGTGATGTCCCCACGCGTTGGAATTCAACTCTGCACATGTTGGTCAGGATATGTGAGCAGAAGAGGGCAGTTGTTGAGTACCTGCATCACCTAAGCCGTCGGGAAATGGGTCAAACTCCACACATAACACCTGAGGAGTGGAGATGGATGTCAGACCTATGTACCATCCTCCAAAACTTTGAGGACTCCACCAAGATGGTGAGTGGTGATGACGCCATTATTAGCGTCACCATACCGCTACTCTGCCTTCTAAAACGGTCCCTTTTGAAAAACAAACATGATGCATTGCAGGCGGAGCGCGATGAGTTGCAGCAAGAAACAGTAGTGGGTGTGGGTGATAACACACAGCCCAGCCTCGTCTCATCACAACGTGCAGTGGAGGACTATGACGAGGAGGAGGATGAAGACATGGAGCAACTCTCCGGCCAAATTGAGGATATGACATGCACACCAGTCATATCCTCGATTCAGCGTGGCTGGCCAGAGGACAGGGTAGATGAGGAGGAGGAGGAGGAGGAGGAGGAGGAGGAGGACAGCATGTTCAGTCATCTTGTTGGTCAGGCTACTGAAGTCCTGGCTGTTAAGAGTCTGGCGCACATGGCTGACTTTATGGTAAGCTGCCTGTCTCGTGACCCTCGCGTTAAGAACATCTTGGCCGACAATCATTACTGGTTGGTAACACTGTTAGACCCACGCTACAAGGAGAACTTTTTGTCTCTTATTCCCGTGGATGAGAGGTCAACCAAAATGCAGCAGTTTCGGAAGGCCATACTCACGGAAGTAGGCAAAGCATTCCCCTCACAAAACGCTAGCGGCATAGGTCAGGAATCAGTGGACAACCGAGGCGTACAGCCGAGAGAGGCACAAGTCCAATCCGCCAGAGGTAGGGGAACAGTCTTTAAGATGTGGGACAGTTTTCTCAGCCCCTCACGTACCACAGCCCCTGAGGTGCGGGGTAGTGCCACAAGAAATCCTAAGTTTGCCCAGATGCTGAAGGAGTACCTTGCAGATCGAACAACTGTACTCCGACATTCCTCTGTGCCTTACAATTATTGGGTATCCAAGCTGGACACGTGGCATGAATTGGCTCTCTACGCCTTGGAAGTCCTGGCCTGCCCTGCTGCTAGCGTTTTGTCAGAGCGTGTTTTTAGTGCCGCAGGTGGAATCATTACAGATAAACGCACCCGCCTGTCAACTGAAAATGCTGACAGGCTGACTCTGATAAAGATGAACAAGGGTTGGATTGGGCCAGACTTCACCACACCACCAGCAAATGAGAGCGGAATTTAAAGTTTGCCATGTACCTCCACTCACCCATGGGTACACTTCTCGACTTTGGATAATCGCTGGACTGCTCCTCCTTCTCCTCATGCGCCATCATGATGACCGTTACAATAGTTAGGTCTTTGTTTCAGGTATACCCCCAGTGGTAAATTTTTTCGCCCATTCTTTGCAGAATGGACATTACAACGACAGGAGACCCGCTCCTTTGCAATGGGAACAATGTTTTGAGGCCCTCATGCACGTCTCTACCCAGGGACAACGTGTAGCCTCCCAATTTTTGGCTGCCCTGCCTAAGGGCTATACTGAAATACACCCACTTCCTTAAAATGGACACTTAATGTTTTGAGGCCCTCATGCACGTCTCTACCCAGGGACAATGTGGAGCCTCCCAATTTTTGGCTGCCCTGGCAAAGGGCTATACTGAAATAGACCCACTTCCTTACAATGGGCACTTCAGGTTTAAAGGCCATCATGCACGTCTCTACCCAGGGACAATGTGGAGCCTCCCAATTTTTGGCTGCCCTGCCTAAGGGCTATACTATAATACACCCACTTCCTGACAATGGACACTTAATGTTTTGAGGCCCTCATGCACGTCTCTACCCAGGGACAATGTGGAGCCTCCCAATTTTTGGCTGCCCTGGCAAAGGGCTATACTGAAATAGACCCACTTCCTTACAATGGGCACTTCAGGTTTAAAGGCCATCATGCACGTCTCTACCCAGGGACAATGTGGAGCCTCCCAATTTTTGGCTGCCCTGCCTAAGGGCTATACTATAATACACCCACTTCCTGACAATGGACACTTAATGTTTTGAGGCCCTCATGCACGTCTCTACCCAGGGACAATGTGGAGCCTCCCAATTTTTGGCTGCCCTGGCAAAGGGCTATACTGAAATAGACCCACTTCCTTACAATGGGCACTTCAGGTTTAAAGGCCATCATGCACGTCTCTACCCAGGGACAATGTGGAGCCTCCCAATTTTTGGCTGCCCTGCCTAAGGGCTATACTGAAATACACCCACTTCCTTAAAATGGACACTTAATGTTTTGAGGCCCTCATGCACGTCTCTACCCAGGGACAATGTGGAGCCTCCCAATTTTTGGCTGCCCTGGCAAAGGGCTATACTGAAATAGACCCACTTCCTTACAATGGGCACTTCAGGTTTAAAGGCCATCATGCACGTCTCTACCCAGGGACAATGTGGAGCCTCCCAATTTTTGGCTGCCCTGCCTAAGGGCTATACTATAATACACCCACTTCCTGACAATGGACACTTAATGTTTTGAGGCCCTCATGCACGTCTCTACCCAGGGACAATGTGGAGCCTCCCAATTTTTGGCTGCCCTGGCAAAGGGCTATACTGAAATAGACCCACTTCCTTACAATGGGCACTTCAGGTTTAAAGGCCATCATGCACGTCTCTACCCAGGGACAATGTGGAGCCTCCCAATTTTTGGCTGCCCTGCCTAAGGGCTATACTGAAATACACCCACTTCCTTAAAATGGACACTTAATGTTTTGAGGCCCTCATGCACGTCTCTACCCAGGGACAATGTGGAGCCTCCCAATTTTTGGCTGCCCTGGCAAAGGGCTATACTGAAATAGACCCACTTCCTTACAATGGGCACTTCAGGTTTAAAGGCCATCATGCACGTCTCTACCCAGGGACAATGTGGAGCCTCCCAATTTTTGGCTGCCCTGCCTAAGGGCTATACTATAATACACCCACTTCCTGACAATGGACACTTAATGTTTTGAGGCCCTCATGCACGTCTGTATGCAGGGGCATTGGTGAACCTCACAATTTAGGACTGCCCTGGCAAAGGAAAATACTACAAAGACTCACTTCCTCAAAATGGGCACATTAGACTCAAGAGGCCTTCATGTACGTCTCTTCTCAGGGACATCGGAGTGCCACACAATGTTTTCACGTAAAATCTTTCATGTATTGATCTCAAAAAGTAACATACACCAGATCTATCTCACTATTGGGTATGTGCCCTTAACATTTCCGCCATGAAAAATCATTTTGGGGTCATTTTGGAAGGTTTTCTGGTGAGTCCGTAAAAATGGCGTAAAACGCGGACAAAATTGTTCACAGCTGTGACTTTTGAGTGATAAATGCTTCAAGGGGTCTTCCCCATGCTGTTGCCATGTCATTTGAGCACTCTTCTGAGACTTTTGTGACATTTTTAGGGTTTCTCCATGCTGCCGGGAGGTCATTTCACAAAAATACTCGGGTCTCCCATAGGATAACATTGGGCTCGTTGCTCGGGCCGAGTACACGAGTATCTTGGGAGGCTCGGCCCGAGCTTCGAGCACCCGAGCTTTTTAGTACTCGCTCATCACTAATGAAGATCAGTTGCAGAGAGTTCTGTGACTACGCTTGTTAAAATCCATGCAAAAGTTTCAGAAACAAAACGCATTCACAAGTATGCAACAAATTGTACACGTTGCAACAAAAGTTCAAACATGAAAAAAATACCGTAATAAAAAACACCCCAGCGCCATACTATGTACAACAAGATTAGAAAGTCACATGAAGTCCTAAAACATCCTCGTCAATTGTAAATAAACCCATCTATTTCAGGCTGCATCTCGTCACGTAGTAGCTAAAGTTATACCTGCATATATTCCAACAATGAAACGTACGTACCGGCATTCTACACAAATCCATCAGGAGAATTGCTGGCTGCTCCTCTCCCTTTTACCCGAGACTTATCAACTGACCTCCTATAAGTGATATCACTTAAGATTTCCCCGACTAGATTATAACACCCTAAAAATATCTCCCTGGAGCTGAAGACAGACGATCTGCTAAGAGATCCACTTTCGAGGACTGCATGGTGGATTTGTAGAAGGATACTCAATGTCAATTCTGCACCCAAAAACCAACAATCATATTATTTAATATATCTATACATATTATATATATATATATATATATATTATATATATATATATATATATATATATATATATTTTTAGGTAGTGGGGAATTGATAAACTGCATGTAATTGCTGCAGGAACGAAAATGTGTGATTTTTAATCACGTTGCAGATTTTCCCCTTTATTGACTGGTCAACAGTTTCTACATTTTGCTTCTGCCTTTACAATATACATACTGGCATAAGGTTTCTGCCTGAACAAACCCTGACAAATATTCTCAACATCATTTTTTATAGCTAATCAGCGCTTTAAAAAAAAAAAAAAAAAAACTCCCAGAAGACTGATTTCAATACATAGTTAACATCATAAATTTAGAGAGAAAAATAAAAATAATCCATCTGTAACTCATATGTGTAATCTAACAAAGCAAACACGAAGGCTGTATGTAAAATATGAAACGTGAGCTTGTACTTTTCACACTGGAGGACACAGATACAACAGGGATTCCTAATCCGCGGCTAGATCATGTTCTGTCTAATAGACGAGGAATGTCCGGTTCATGATGTCACCCAGGGAAGAGAATGCCAACACTGTCAGCAAGAGCATGGCAAAAATGGCCATGTGTTAGGGCAGTAACCTTACCTGCAAAAAAGGACAGACGTCAAGGTCTGGAAGTAGTGCGCCAAACACAAGGGCTCAAATACAAGACGTCAAAATTACTAATTTTATATACCGTGTTTTTCCAAAAGTAAGACATTGTCTTACACTTTTTTTATCCCCCCCTACCTCCGAAAAAAAAAAAAGACTAGGGTTTATTTTCAGGTAGGTCTTATTTTTGGGGAAACACTGTTGGGAGCAAGTTTACCCCCCTCCCCTTCCCAGGAGACTTATACTTACCAGGCCCCAAATGTCTGCGTCGCTCCCAGCAGGTATGCTGCACGCCATCCTCCCCTGCTTCTGGCTGACACGCTCACACCATTTCCAGCGATACGCATTGCTTTCAACCAACAGGGGAAAATGGGACACAGTGCAGTGGAACACATGGAGGACTCAGCAGTGGAATGCATCGATGCTCTCCACCGCGGGTCCTCAAACTCCACTGCACTGTGTCCCTGGATTCACTGTTGGCCAGAAGCAATGTCTCTGGATGTAGTGTGGGAGTGCGTTCCACTGCAGGTCCTCCCGTTCGGTGTCTGGTCAGTATGATTGTGGGGTCTTCTGTCTTCTTTATTCTCTATTTTGGAGGTGTCTGCTTTCTATAATGATGTGTCCTGCAGTATCTAACTTTTTTAGCTGCATGGACACTTCACTATTGAACCGCGACTAGGGCTTATTTTCATGGTAGGGCTTATATTTAAAAGGGGTGGTTCACCAGTTTTCATTACTGGCCACATCAATATTATGTTGAGAAAAAAGGTTTTTCTCAAATACCTTGTGTTGCCAATGGGGTCTGTGTGCAGTGCTACTGCGGTACGCTCACCCCCTTCATGTGACCCCCAGCCTCCGTGACCTCTGATGTCCGGTGAGGTCACGTCAACTGAGGTGGGCCACAGTCTTCCTGAGTGACTGGGCTGTGGGAGGAGTTTCACCGCTCATCACAGCCCAGCATCGCTCCTGCTTGCGGTGCTCTGCCATGAAGGAGGGAGCACAAGAAATGCTGGGCTGTGACGAGCATCTGCCCTACAGGATCCCGGTGATTGCTTAGGTCCTCTTTAAGTGTCTATGCACTTTCAGCAGTTTAGGAATATTAATTAGCCATATCATAGAATAGTGGCTGCAGAGCTGAGTAAAACAGTTTTTATTTTTCTCCATTTCTCGTCTATTAGTAAGTAAAGTTTTGGTTCTCATTTAGGTTGGTGTTACCAGACAATTTCTGTAGGCGTGTACTTCTTTACCTGTATGAGGTTATTCAATCATAAACTATGCAGCAACACACGGGGGAGAAAATGACACACTCCTCACCTCACTGATCTCTGCAGCTGTGTAGAGATACAGCAGAGCTGAGTTATGTATCATTACAAACACTTCATAACCTCATCTCATGACATTCAGTGTCAGGGAGAGTGAGTGCACAGATTACTCAGTTCTGCTGTACACAGCACCCAAAGAGATCAGTGAGGAGAAGGGTGTGTCCTTTTCTACCCTACGTGATGCGGCTTGCTTATGGTTGGTCAACTTCATACACGGGAAGTACACAGCCTTAGGCCCAATTCAAACGTCCGTGAAAAACGTTCGTATGGCGCGTTTGTGTGCCGTGATTTTGGCACACTAGTATCCACCATCTGCTATCCGTGATAGCACACGGAGAGTAGGAATTTTTACTCACCTGTCACTGGCGCTGCTGCCCCTGGTGCTGATGCTTCCGCATTCGCAGTGCAGGGAATATTAATGAGCATAATGAGCAAGCCTGAAAGCAAGTGAAAGCAGCACCGAAGACAGCAGGGCTGGAGACCGGTGAGTATAGAAAATCATTATATTTCAAAGACACGGGCTTTCTCCGGTACATGTCACATGGCTTACACCACTGTGTGGTCCGTGTAACATCAGTGCTGCCGGAGAAAAAAAAAAGACTTTTCTCCCTGCAGAATACATGGACACGCGTGTGCGACCCACGAACACACTGTCCTTGTGAAAACATGACGTGTGCGCAGACCCATTAGTTTTAATGTGTGTGTATGTCTGCGTCTCCATTACACATGAAAACGGGCGTCATACATACCAGGATCACTGACGTGTGAAGGGGGCCTTAGAGGCAAATCTCCGATAACTCCCATTGGAATAGTAACAAATTGTAAAATAAACTGCACAAGCTAATATCTCCACAGCAGAAAGGAAAAAAAAAAATGACATTTTTGTGAACTCACCGTAAAATGTCTTTCTTGGAGCCTTTCATTGGGTGACACAGACAGTGGGTATTATGGTGTCTCCAGGGGAGGCGTGACACTAGATTTTCAAAAGTGTTAGCTCCTCCTCCCACAGCATATACCCTAGCTAGGCAGGAAACTTGCTCAGTTTGGTGTAAAAGCAGTAGGAGAAGAACAATGAAAACACAAGGGTGGGAGCTGTGTCCCCTAATGAAAGGCTCCAAGGAAGACATTTTACGGTGAGTACACAAAAATGTCCTTTCCTTTCTCGCCTTTTCATTGGGGGACACAGACAGTGGGACGTCCCAAAGCAGTCCCTGGGTGGGAACTGAACTATTAACAGTGTACAACATCAGACTAAGAGCTGACTAACAACTGCAGTGAACACATAATGTCAAGAAACCGAGCAGTGGCCACTTATAAATGGGCCACTGCCGCCTGAAGGACTGGTCTTCCAAGAGCAGCATCCGCGGAGGCATGCGTATGCACTCTGTATAATTTTGTAAACGTGTACACACTGGACCAGGTAGCGGCCTTGCAAAGTTGGGCCGCCGAAGCCTGATGGCGGATAGCCCAGGAAGCACCCACTGCTCGCGTAGAGTGGGCCTGCACAGATTGAGGAGGAACAACACCTCGTGCTTTGTAAGCCTCACATATGGCAGTGCTGATCCATCGAGAAATCGTGGATTTAGAAGCCTGGTTGCCCTTTTGTGTCCTTCTGAGAGGACGAAGAGGGCATCGGACTTGCGCAACGGCGCTGTTCTGGAGATGTAGATCCGCAGAGCCCTAACAAGAGCTAGAGTGTGAAGGGCTTTTTCAAAAGGAGCGGACCGGGGCCGGACAGAATGACGGCAACACAATGTCTTTGTTCAAGTGGAAAGAAGATACGACCTTCGGAAGAAAGGCGGGGGAAGGCCGAAGGACCACCTTATCGTGATGGAATATCAGGTAAGGTGAGAGACAGGAAAGGGCCGCCAGTTCGGACACTCGTCTGATAGAGGTAATGGCGACTAAAAAGGCAACCTTCCAAGAGAGACGTTGAAGAGAGATTTCTTTTAAAGGTTCGAAAGGAGGAAGCTGAAGAGCTCCGAGAACCAGATTCAGATCCCAGGGATCTAAGGGGTGGCGATAAGGAGGGACCAAATGCGCTACCCCTTGAAGAATGGTACGGACCTGAGGGCGAAAAGCCAGCTGCTTCTGGAAAAAAATTGACAAGGCAGAAACTTGACCTTTAAGGGTACTGAGGGCTAGTCCCGAGTCCAGACCGTCTTGCAGAAAGGCAAGCACATCAGGGATTGAAAAAACAAGGGGCGACCGGTGATGACGGTCACAGCAGGAAAGATAGGTCTTCCAGGTCCTGTGATAGATACTGGCGGAGTAGGGCTTCCGAGCATTAAGCATGGTATGAACTACCTTAGAAGAAAGACCTGACTTGGCTAGAATCAAGGATTCAAGCGCCACGCCGTTAAATGCAGCTGTGCTGTATTCTGGTGGAATATTGGACCTTGCGTCAGAAGATCCGGGCAGTCGGGGAGACGCCAGGGAGTGTTGCCGAGAAGTTGGAGAAGCTCTGGGTACCAGGCTCTCCTGGGCCAATCCTCCTTTGATAAAGCCAACGCTGCGAAACAGCTGTCAGGAGCCTGTTCCTTGCCCCCCGAACCAGCCACCAGGTATTCCTGAATTACTAATATATTTCCTGATCCGCAGGCGTAAGTCTGCTCGGGCTGGATTGGTTTTATCTCCATCAATAGAGTAAAGGGAGGCGTAGAAGTTACCAAAGGCCGTGGCGACATCCCTGGGCAGAGTCGCCATCCTCCCACCCGGGTTCTGGACCCGCTGGACATAACCCCGCGTTCTTTGTAAGCGTAGCGCTCTGGCCAGGGTTCTGCCGCTCTTATTTCCGAACTCATAAAAATGTCTCCTGCATTTAACCATGGCACCCTTTGCCTTATGAGTCAATAGAGTGCGCAGCTCTTCCCTTTTTTGGATCAGTCGAGATCAGCCACCAGGTATTACCATTCTGCCTTGCCCTTATTATATGTGGTTTCCCCATGACCGCACGGCGCTCCAGGCTGTGATCCACTGTATGCACACTTATGCTGAAATGACCGTTTTGTCTCAGCTTTTGTTGTAGCCCCGGCAGCACTACATTAACCCCCTTTTGTGGCTGTGGTAAATCCTAATGGGGAACTATATATATGCTCATCTCGGTTGGTGTACAATCCCTGCGTGTGTACCCCTATAGCTCCTCCCTGCATTACCTTCCACCGTAGTTTTATGATTGGAACTTTCCTCTTATTTCTGGACTTTCTGGGCTGTGTGGTGCATTAGGTTTGGACTTACCATATTAACATTGATTCTGGGAAGTTGTTTTTCCCTTGCCCTTGGCTCTGCACAGCCCATTAGTCCAATTTATACTGCGGCTTTTTGGAGGCCCTGCTAGGGGTTTATACATGCATGGGTGTCCACAATATTTTTTATCCTATATAGGACACATTTCTACGGTTTTTCCATTGGGTTTCTACCCCGCCACCTCTCAAATAAATCCCTTTTATGGGTTAACCATATTGTACTTGGTGGCATTGCAGTTCCTCATAGAACCAGCCACGATAGGAATATAAGTGGCAAGAGTATGCCCCCACACATTTTTTACCTCCCCCTATTTATTCCTGCTGTATTGTCTGACCTTTTCCCATTTATGAATATTGTAATTATTTATACATGTTATTGTTATGAATAAATATGGAATTTTTCAGATGGTTGTTGCCTTATCTCCCTTTTTTCTCCATTTATTTATGTTTCTTGGAGTAGGCAAATCCTTATGGGGCACCACTGAGTGGTCCCATAAGTTGGTACTCTATTATGGCCAATTTCTTGCTATTATACTGGCTGAGGAGGGCTTCCGAGCATTAAGCATGGTATGAACTACCTTAGAAGAAAGACCTGACTTGGCTAGAATCAAGGATTCAAGCGCCACACCGTCAAATGCAGCTGTGCTGTATTCTGGTGGAATATTGGACCTTGCGGCAGAAGATCCGGGCGGTCGGGGAGATGCCAGGGAGTGTCGCTGAGAAGTTGGAGAAGCTCTGGGTACCAGGCTCTCCTGGGCCAGTCCGGGGTCACGAAGATCACAGGAATTCCCTTTGCCTTGATTTTCTTGATTACTCTCGGAATGAGAGGAACATGAGGGAAGATGTAGGGCAGGCGAAACTGCGACCACGGGAATACTAGAGCATCGGAACCGAGCGCTAGCGGATCTCTCGACCGGGATATGAAGGGATGTACCTTGGCGTTCATCCAAGACGCCATGAGGTCCACATCTGGGAGTCCCCAAAGAAGAGTGATCTGATGGAACACTTCGTCGTGGAGGGACCATTCTCCTGCCGCTAGACCCTGTCTGCTGAGAAAGTCTGCGGCCCAGTTGTCTACTCCCGGAATATGGATAGCTGAAATAATGGGAATGTGCATATCTGCCCAAAGAAGAATCCTGGATACTTCTTTCATCGCTGCCCTGCTGCGAGTTCCTCCCTGACGGTTGATGTAAGCCACAGCCGTGGCATTCTCTGACTGGATCCGAACAGGGAGACCCAATAGCAAGGGCTGAAAGTTCTGAAGGGCCAAAAACATGGCTCTGATCTCTAGAACGTTGCTGTGAAGGGAGCGTTCGGAGGGAGACCAGCGTCCGTGAACAGTGTGTGGAGAAACACCGCTGCCCAGCCTATGAGGCTGGCATCTGTCGTGACTACTTGCCAGTGGACAGGACAGAAGGACTTCCTTGAGATAGGGATGAGACTTGAGTCCATCAGACGAGGGAGTGCAGCGCAGTCCGAGATAAGCGGACTGACCGGTCTAGAGAAGCTGGATTCCTGTCCCAGAAGGATAAAAGATCCAGTTGTAGAGGGCGCAGATGGAATTGGGCAAAGGACACGGCTTCCATGACTGCCACCATCTTGCCTAACACTCTCATCCCATTCCGAAGGGATGTGTGACGGTGGGAGCGGAGGGATTGGGCGGCCCGGATGAGGGAAGACCTCTTGTCTTCTGGTAGAAAAACCCGGGACTGAGCCGTGTCTATCAGCATACCTAAAAAGGTGATGCGCTGACGAGGAATGAGGGATGACTTGTTGAAGTTGATAAGCCACCGTAGCCTTGACAGCGTGTCTAAGCATATCTGCACGCTTTCTGAGGAAACTTGAGGAGAGCTCCCCTTGACAAGTAGGTCGTCCAAATAGGGAACGACCAGAACGCCTCTGGGGTGCAAAATGGACATGACGGCCGCCATGACCTTTGTGAAGATCCGAGGCGCAGTGGCCAGTCCAAAGTGGAGGGCCCTGAATTGGTAATGACTGTGTCCTACGGCAAAACGAAGGAACCGTTGATGGGATACACATATGGGAATGTGTAAATAAGCATCTTGAACATCTATGGACGCTAGGAATTCTTCCGGTTCCATGGGGGCTAGTACTGCTCTCAATGACTCCATTCGGAAGGTCTGTTCAGTCTTTTGAGTTCCAGGATAGGGCGGACAGAGCCATCTTTTTTGGGAACGACAAAAAGGTTTGAATAGAAACCTTTGCCGCGCTGTTCCAGGGGCACTGGAATGATAATGTTTGCTTTTTGTAACGAGGCTATGGCCTGAAATAAGGCCTGGCTTTGCGTTTCAGACTTTGGGAGACGAGAACGCAGAAACCTGCTGGCCGGCAGGGAATGGAAATCGATCTTGTAACCTGAGGTGACGATTTCTCGAACCCAACCATCGTGAGTGTGGTCTAGCCAGATATCCCGAAAAAGCAGAAGAAACCCTCCAACATGAGTCGGATCTGAGGGATACCTGGCGTCATGCTGAGGGGGCATGTGCAGGCGAGGTCCCTTAGGTTTAGGTTGTTTGGCGTGGGAACGCCAAGAAGAGCCCCTTGAGGGGCCAGATCCTCGATCTGAGCGTTGGGACGATCCTTGTACTGAAGGTTTTTGGGAGACGGGCCGAAAGGACTACCTGCGCCAAGATTTTTTAAAATTCCTGGATACAGGCCGCTTTTGTGGAAGAATGGTACTTTTTCCACCCGTCGTCTCAGATATGAGTTTGTCCAGGGATTCTCCAAACAGGCGAAGACCATGGAAGGGAAGTGTGGACAGGGATTTCTTGGAGGCACTGTCCGCGTTCCATATCTTTAGCCACAGGACTCTGAGGGCAAAAACAGCATTGGCTGCAATTAGGGCTGACAAACTAGCTGCATCTAGGGAGCCGTGAAGAAAATAATTAATTAGAGGCTAGGGAGATCAAATCAAGGATCTCAAAAGCCTCCGGAGGAATATTACAAGAGCGAAGCATCCTGCGTAGGTTCTTACTCCACACACCCATAGCTCTCGCGACCCATGTCAAGGCAAACAGGGGGTGAAGAGAGGAGCCTGAAGCCTGGAAAATAGACTTGACCGCCGCATCAACTGCGCGTTCGGACGAGTCCTTGAGAGACGCGCTGTCTGAAACGGATATAACCATGTGTTTAGCCAGCCTGGATAATGGCGGGTCCACAACGGGGGGTACTGACCAGGTTTCAGATGGAAAAGGATAAGCGAATGAAGTGAAAGGTTTTTTATTAAACCTTCTATCAGGGTGATCCCACCGTTTAGACACGATTTGACGAAAAACCGGATCCTGGGCAAAGGACTTAGGAGGCTTCTTGGCCCGCTTGATTGCCGACTGAGAAGTCGGGTCCAGAGGCTGATCAGAAATCGACAAAGAGTGATTGACAGCCAAAATTAGTGTGTCTTCTATATGCCTAGACTCGGAAGGGACATCTGAATCAGAGTCAGAGTCTTGGGAATCATGACTACTAAAAGTCACAGAGCCTGGGTCAGACTGACCATCGTCCGAGTCGGAAGAGGCGTAGAGGTCGCAATGGCGCCTCTTGGAATCAGCCTTTTTACATTCTGGGGAAGAAGGACCAGACGAAGCAGGCGGGCTCCTCTGAAGGAGCTTAGCCGGGGGAAGGCTGTCTGAAGTTTGGGATTTCTGAGTGACAAGGTCATCTATCCTTTTAGACATTAGAAGAGCCCATGCAGGAAGAACGTCATCAGACAGGGGTGCTGCCTGGTCGGTGGCCAGGGCAGAATCCAAAACCTGTGCGGCCTCCTGGTCCGGCAACTGGGTCTGTTGTGACACGATAGTAGGGGCATAGCAGCCCCAGCATAGTGGATAGCTTCGGCCATTAGAAAACGAGCGTCCACAGGTGGTACAAGCATAGTACAGGTCCATAGAGGACGCCTGGGAAGCTTTATCACCCTTGCGGTTAAGCATGTCAGCAACAGAGTCCTACAGCCCTATATAGGGATATGCCGCTGTTAGTATGAGTGAGGAGCCACTAGCAGTATTATAAAGTGACTGCTATGCAGAGCCGGTATATACCGATAGCAAAATGGCATATACTGTCAAACAGTCGGCATATACCTGGCAGTCTGGAGGAGAGAGACGGCCCCCGGAGACATGCTGTATATAAGAGCCCATGTCGCTGTGTAGAAGGTAACAATCAGCGCCTGAGCAGGGCAAATCAAAGTATTGTAGTGCGCCTGCGCTGGACCTCAATTCCGGCTAGTGTGGAGGACGGAGACACTAATCCGACCAGTGTGCACCGCACCGCAGGTGAGTATTATAAAGTGATTGTTACGTTCTACACAGTGGCCTGAGCTTGTATACACTGTATTCTGGAATGCTGTATATAAGAGCCCACTGGTGGTGGCCGCAGTTTATAGTCCACAAAGCTGGTGACAGGTTCCCTTTAAGGGAGTTTCTCAGCACAAAATGAATGTTCAAACCAAA